>NC_045448.1:102247846-102353901 GCF_002776525.5 Piliocolobus tephrosceles
ATGTTATGTTATGTTATGTTATGTTATGTTATGTTATGTTATGTTATTTTTTTGAGACGGAGCCTCCCTCTTTGCCCAGGCTGGAGTGCAGTGGCGCAATCTCAGCTCACTGCAAGCTCCACCTCCTGGGTTCACACCATTCTCCTGCCTCAGCCTCCCGAGTAGCTGGGACTACAGGCACCCGCCACCACACCGAGTCAATTTTTTGTATTTTTAGTAGAGACAGGGTTTCACCATGTTAACCAGGATGGTCTCGATCTCCTGACCTCATGATCTGCCCGGATCAGCCACCCAAAGTGCTGGGATAACAAGCATGAGCCACCGCGCCTGGCCTATCTTCCCCACTTTTAAAAGGAAGGGTTTATTAGTGAACTCAGCAGTTACAAGCCAACTGGGGTGAAAAAGTCAACTCTCTATTCAAGAGCAACTAGGAGTAAACAAACTTGCCCTTTTACCTGTGAATTCACACCTGGTCATGGTGGTGAGGAGGTGAGCAAATCAGGACTTCCTGGCCATAGAAACAAGTGTGTATTATCAGCAGAATTTTTGTGTATTTCTGCAGCCTGTGCTGTATGCCTTATCTTAGGCAGCAATGTCAAACCAAGCAAAAAAGGAAAACGTCGTCATACTCACGGTACCAGCTAAAAGAAAAGGCAAAATCTTAGAACTGTTCCAGGTCATTGCCCTAAGCTCCCCTCCTTAGAACAACCAGAGCAAAACACAACCCACCAAGTCACACCATAGTCAGAAATTGAGTCATAATGGAAAAGGCATTGTTCATAATGACTTACCTAATTCATCTATGTTGATTTAAGCAGTCTTTAAATCAGGCCTTTTAAAAAGAGAAAAAGAAAGAGATATCTGTTCACTGGGGCATGTCAAGTATGAAAAGGAAATTCTCTAAGCATCCCAAACGCAAGTGGAACCAGGATGGGCTGTTCTCACAATCTGGGCAATCTTCTTCAGGACAGAGAAAGGTGGAGAGGTCTTTGATGACAATATGCCCACTTAACCTAGAGCATGGCTGCGCTCAGCCCCCTTTTGTGTGGTTGCTTGGCTTGTTCTTGTGTTTTGAAGCACCACTGGAGCAACCCAAGTGTACCAGTGACAGCCCCAGTCCCTTCCTGGGTGTGCCCTTCCTCTCTAGCAGCAGCCAGTCCCCTGAAGAGACTTACCCATAGCCCATCTGCTCCACACTGCCTCGTTAGGGATCAGCCCTCACTCATTCATTTATTGCTAAAGCTTGTGTGTCTAGGAGTGGGGAGAAGTGATGGAGTAATAGAGGATTATGACATTTATTGGTTCAAATTTAATTCTGCTTTCATAACTACAGAAAGCATTTGTCTGGCTAGGTTATGCCAAGTAGATCCATTAAAAGTTGTTTCTCGGCCAACAAACACATGAAAAAATGCTCAACATCCCTCATCATCAGAGAAATGCCAATTAAAACCACAATGATATCATCTTACACCAGTCAGAATGGCTGTTAATAAAAAGTCAAAAAAAAAAAAAAAACAAAAAAACAAAAAACGGTGTTATCAAGGACATAGAAAAAAAGGAACGCTTACACACTGTTGGTGGGAATGTAAATTAGTTCAACCTCTAGGGAAAACAGTGTGGAGATTTCTCAAATAACTAAAAATAGAACTACCACTTGACGCAGCAATCCCACTACTGGGAATTTACCCAAAGGAAATGAAATCATTACATTAAAAAAGACACTTGTACTCAGATGTTTATCGCAGCACTATTCACAATAACAAAATCATGGAACCAACCTAAATGTCCATCCAGTTGATTGGATAAAGAAAATATGGCAAGGAATACTATATAGCCATAAAAAAGAATGAAATCACGTCCTTTGAAGCAACATGGATGGATCTGGAGGCCATTATACTAAGTAAAATAACTCAGAAACAGAAAGTAGAATACTGCATGTTCTCACTTAAAAGTGGGAGCTACACAATGAGTACATATGGACATAAAGATGGAAGTAACAGACATTGAGGACTCCAAAATGGAGGAGGGCGGGATGGCAGTGAGGGATAAAAAATACCCGTTGGGTACAATGTTCATGTTTTGGTGATAGGTACACTAGAAGCCAAATCCTCACCGTTATGCAATATATCTATGTAACAAAAATGCACATGTACCCACGAATCTAAAATGAAATCAATATTTAAAGATTTGAAAAATATATTTTAAAGAGTAAAGCACCAAACCAAGGAACACGGCGGGGGGGTCAAGGGTAAGTTAGGAAACGGCCAGGTCTGCTCTGACGCGCCCCCTGCAGGATCTCGTCCAGATATGCAGGAGAGGCAAGGCCGCTGGTGCGCGCTTGGGGCAGTTTTGCGCTCCCTCCTACCTGCCCCCTCCTGCCCCAAGTTGAAGCCCCACCTGCTTTGTCACCCACCGCCAGCCTATGGAGGTTCCCTCTCTGGTCCTCCGTGTCCCATGGGTAAAATGGACGTAGCATGTCTAATTGCACATGTTCCCTCAGTGTTGTGAAGGACTGAAGGGCTTGTGTAAGGGAACGCGCCTGGAGCACTGACTTCGTCCCCTTTTCCCAGTTCCTGCTCAGAGCCGCTCTCCCAGGCCCCCGGCCCCTAACTGTATCCTAGCCCTCCGATCAGCCTTTGCCTACTGAGGGCAAAACTACAGGGTACAGGAACAGGGGCCGCTACGTCGCCCCATTGCCTCTGTCTTGCATTTCCCCTGCTTGGTCCTAAACCCGGCGACGGGGCCCTGTGCCGACTGGAAGGGCGCTCCTGGCTTCGGATGGGGCGCGGGTCACAAAGCGCATTCCGCCCTGGAACGCCCGGAGGAGATAAAAGCCGCGCAGGCCCCGCGCTCGCCGCGCACTCCGGCCGTTCCGACGAGAGAGCGCTGCGCTCGCTGAAAATGACTCGAAAGCTGCCCCGCATCTCCGCCCCCCAGCCCCGGCGCCCGCTCGGCGCCACCCCGCAACGCCTCGGCCGTCGGCTCTTCTTTCCTCCCATCCGCCCTCCGTTTCTGGACCCGCACACTACGCTCCTGTTCCATCCCACCTACTCGTCCTTCTGCCCCATCTGCTACCCGTCTCTGAACCAGTTCGTGCCCGTCCACTACCCCGTCGTGGGCATCGCCCTGCCGAGCTCTTCGTGCGTGAATCTTCATCGGGGCTGCATCTGCCGCCCGCATGCCCGTTGGGGCCCCAACTTCCACTACATCCCTCCCTATCCCCCCACGCCCCCGCCCAGCCCCTGCTTCTAGAGCCTGCCTGCAGCCCGCCCCCGCCCAGCCACCCCCGCGGCCCTGACGATCCACCACCCCACGGAGAGGCCCCTGCAGGGACCGTGCTCGGGCAGCGAAGGAGCGGACCCTGGGGTCCCCACGGCCTGGCTGTGGACACGGGGACGCAGGACCACGGACACCCACCCTCGGCCTCCGCTGCCTGCTCAGCAGCCGGGCCGCCTCTGCATTTGGAACTGGCTTCCCCGTGGGCCTTGGTCTGGAACCACCGAGCAAACTGCTGGCCCGAGACGGAGAAGGGAGAGCACGAGGAAGCAGAGCCTCTGCTCCCTGGGAGGGAAACGACTGGCCAAGGTGAGGCCTCACCACAGGCGCATGACCTCCGGGTCTGTCCCGTGACGGAAAGCCCTGTCCTGGAGGGGTAAGGGCTGGATCGCAGGAAGCTGGGGCTGTGGGAGTGCTGTTGCCTGGAGACCGCGTGGAACGCCGTTGCCTGGAGACGGCGGAAGCCCGGGGCGAGGGAGAGAGGCACAAGGGAGCAGAGAGCGCATGGAGCCCGATGGAGCAATGCCAAGGCCATGGCGGGACACCCCAGGGAGAGGGTGACCCAGGATGAGGTCCGTCAGAACCAGATCTTGCAGGAGCTGTACCTCAAAGAGCTACCAGCCCGGAACGTCTATGCCCGGCATCACGTGAACCCCTCCACGAGGTCCACAGATCACCAGGAAGCCCGTGTCTTGGCATGGTAACCTGGAGGAGCCTGGAGACGCCTGGTTTTGGAATCTCATTCACCACGCTGCCCAGGGACCAAGGAAGAAGAACCCAGACACAGACTGAAAATTAGGAAACTGCATGGGACTCAGAGCCCTCGCTCAACCCAGAATGCCCACATCGCAGGCTGAACCACGGCAGGGTCTGCAATGACATCGCTCCGTACAAGGCTCAGATGTGGAGCCTGGGAGAAGATGATTGCCACCAGTGACATCCCAGCGGTGGACTGAGACCCCAAATTTCATGCCCAAAGTGTGCACTGCCCCCAGAAATAAATTTTTTGAAGTTACTTTTGAGTCACTGTATTATTTATACCAAAACACACTCATGGTAAGAATCCCAAACCTAGTATGACTTTTTTATCTCTTTTCCAAGGAGAAAAACTTACATGATTTCATAGAAAAATTCACATTGCTATGGTGATATCAATCAGAAAGAAGTCTGCAGGAAAAGACTAACATATGGAGGCTTGTATTTGTTAGGATTCTTTCCATTGTGAAATGGAAAGAAACCAAATGGAAAGAGAAACCAAATTTAAGCCGAAATGAGAAATATTTAACTCCTGAACCTCAGAGTTCCAAGGAATTCAGGCATGACAGGATCCAGGGACTCAAACAATGTCACAGATCTCTCTTGGTCTCTCTTTCCTTCCCCGATTCTGCTTATCTCTGACTCCACTTTTGACATGATTCATTCTTAACGCTGACAAATTCTATCCTTGTGGAAGGAAAGACTGCTACCAGCAAAGCTATACCCACATTTCAGAGACAGAGTAGGAGAAGGAGCGAGGGAGACAAATTTTCCCACCTAATCCAGCCATAAAGAATCTCAGAGGATTTAGGTTCATCTATCCTGTGTTACAAAGCTGCCTGCAAACTGTGCAAGTCATACCATGTCAGGGTTGACCAAGCCTGGGCATGGATTCACAGGAGTCAAATGCACATAAGAAGCTTTCTAGTGGAATCAAAGGAAGGGTGAGAAAATGTACTGCTCACACCCAAAGTGTAATCTACTACAAACTTAGACATTCTCCAGGAATAAACTATAGGGTAGGAGGGAAACTGTCAGTTAGCGGCATTATGGCTGATTGAATTTTGGAGTCAGCCAGCCCTGGGTTCAAATACTGTGGGGTACTAGGGAAAGCAATCAAAACTCTCTGAAGCCTGATATATGCATGTGCAAAATATACCTCAGAAGATTCGTGCAAAGGCTTGTACAGCCAGTGCCTGGCACATACTAAATGCTCAACAAAACATGAACCCCTATAGTGGTCAGCAGCACCATTTCATGATGCCAAGTGTAGTTTGCTGTGACTTGTTTGTATGTTTAGACAAAACACCTGCATTCATTCAACGTTGTCCTGCCTTGTCCTTTTGTCCAAAGAACATGGTAACACCATCCCCAGAGTGGTACCCACTTACGCCTTCTGCCCACAGCCCACACTAAATGTCAATTCTGTACTCCTTTCCTACAACAAAGCTTCCATTTTGTCTCCTTTCCATCTCAGCCATCAAATTGAAATGCAATCAAAGAAATGTACCCTTGCAAGTGTGTGAATGAAGCTGTTGGAGACATTAATAAAACACTCTTGCCGATTGCATATGTTAACTATTTTAAAAATTTAATTCTAGAAATGTATGTAGTAGTAGACTGGTCTCCACCAGCGATGTTTTAGAGCAGCACAGTTTTCCAGCATCTCTAAAATGTTACTGGGTAGGTAACTGCCTATGTAGAAAGCCAGGTCTAACTGAGACACAGTATCAAATAATAGGCACCAATTTTATTATTTTTTATCAATAATAAAAGTCTGTTATTGTCATTCAAGCCAATAGCAGGCTTTTATTCGGGACATAGAATCAATGGCCTTTGGTGTTTCAGACACAAGCTGTTCCCATAAGCTTGAGCCCAGAATAAGGTAACAAAAGCATCCTACGTTAAAGCTGGAAGTGAATAAGATTATGATAAACTCACAGGTAACCTTGTAAGACAATCTTAGATTCTGTTTTGTGTGTTATATTTTGCTTTATGTAACTAATATAAATATTGTGCATATTATTCTGAAACTTTTTTATCAACATGGCTTTGAAGTTTACCCATGTTCATACATGCAGCTGAAGTTCATTCTTTTTAAGCTGCAGATAATAGTGGATTTGGGGTAGGTACACAGCTTCTCTGTACTCCTATCCATGGACATATTTAGTCTGCTTCCAAAATTCCACAGTTACAAATAACACATCAATAAATATTCTAATGCACATGCCCTTGTTTGCATGAATGAGAGCTTCTTCAGGCTATGTACCTAGGACAGCTATGAGCTATGGCTAAATGCTCTCCACGGTGATTTTACCAATGTGCTGTAAGTTCAACAGAGAAGCATCCCAACTGCCCCATGACCTCACCAACATTGCCAAGCCCTTTAAACTTTGCTAATCTGCAAGATATAAAGCGGTAACTATTGTGGAATGACACGTCCCTTATTGTTAGTGAGGATGGGCTCTCCTATGGGTCTTGACTATTTGGTGTCCTGAGGCTTTGAATTTCCTGTTTACATTGTTTGTCCATTTATCTATTGTCTTTTTTCTTTGGTTTTCAGAAGTTCTTTTAGAAAACGTGGTGTCAGATGCCACACAGTATCTTTCCTCTTGTTCAAGATCTTCAACAGAGGCTGAGGCTGAAGGCAGAACATGCTGAGCACCAGCCACAAGCCCACTGAGGGGGACGTTCCCTAGGAACTGGCCCCACCTGCACCTCCACCCCAGTGAGCAACCACTCCACATATGAGGAGAGCTCATGGGTCGTCTTTGGGCCTTTGTGTTTGGTTCATGAAAAGAGCTTATTTCTTCCTCACTCTACCAGGGTGAGGGGAGATCCCCAAGAGAACTATTCCAAAACTTTGAGTGCCATCAAAAAAGCGGGACTGGATTTTGATTCCTGCTGTGCACCTGATTAGCTGGTAGATTCACTGTACTGTCCCTGAGCCCCTGAACTACAGAAAAGTAGACTTGAGAAGAGGTGGCTTGGTGAGGCCCTGCCCAATGGAGTGGGGCATGAAGGCATGCTCCCCTCAAAGTTGGGCACATGCCATGAGAGATTCTGATTCCTAAGAAGTAGGGAGATGGAGCCCCAGCGCACCTGCAGACCTGAAGGTAGACTGTGGCAGGAAGCTAAGCTAGGAGCTCCAGGCACAAAGCAGCACAGGCCCCACAGGTGTGCGTGTGAGGCCACCCACTGCATGGCAGCCTGAAAGCACAGTTGGGTCCCTCCAAAACCCACCTTTGCCAGGGTCTCTCCTCAGATGTAAGCCCCTTGTAGGACATGAAGGTGTCACCATCCAACTACTTGATGCCCTTGGGCAATGAGCAGGGATAGCAGTTGCGGCACCCCAGGGAGATCTATCATATGTAGTCAGATATGTAGACATGGTTTTTTCCCCATCTCTCACTGCTCCAAATGAGGTGGGAGAGATGGAGGAAGAGGACAGGTGTGTGATAGCAGCCCACCACCACCTTTATCCCACCCATTAGAGTCTCAGCTTCCATCTCCCCTGAGCGGAGTAGAGGAAAAGAAAAGCTTTGAATCAAATGATTAAAGTTTTAACATGAACCAGAGCTGAATCTGATAAACCCCAAATGACTCTTCAAAGCACCAGAAGTGACTGCAAAACTGTGAAACCTAGCAGAAATAACTGAAGGGAGCTTCTACCTAATGGGAAAAAAAAGGGGCTTGACATTGGGGGAAAAATCATGTTTCTACCACGCTGCTTTGAATTCAGTTACCTGGCTACACCTGTCTTCCACCTGCCGCAACAGTCTATGGGGCTGTTGTGATGATAAAGTGAGATTTCATTTGACACTCTTCCTACCTTGATTGCACTTCTCTAGAAAAGCCTACCCCAGAATGTTCACCCATCCAATCCTGAAGCCTAGGGCTGAGCGTCGTGTCTTTAATTCATTCATTCCTCTGTGTTTCTGAGGCAAGAAGCAGGCATGTAGAATCCGGGCTCCAGTCAGCAATCTGCATGCGTTTTTATTGCTTCCTGTCAAATCAAGGTTGCATGTTCTTTTTAGAATCCCTTTAGGAAGCAGAGGAAAAACCCCAGGGCGCCCCCTGCGGGACGCGTGGAGCTATCGCGGGCGCCCTCACTTGAGAGGTTTGGGACTTAACGCTAGCGGCTCACTTGCCTGGGTCGTAGGGTCCCTTCTTTGTCACTGAGGTCAGACTACCAGATACCTCCCTGAAATGTCCGCAAGGGTCGTGGTGTGGCGGACAGACCCTCAGGGGCAGCCAGAGCGAGGCGAGAACGAGCCCTGAGGACAGGCCCTCCTTCCACCCCGCGCCACCGCCACCGCCACCCCTCCCCACGGGCCAGCGGGACCTCCAAGCATGATCTCAGTACTTATTTCAGGCTGGTTTCACCCGATGACAATTTCCCCGAGTACCGAGGGAAAACCACTATACGTGATTTATTCTGAATAAACCAAAACAACGTCCCAAATGGACACGCCTGGTGGAGGTTTTAGCCATGGGTTTAATTGAAGCCAGACAGCTCGGAGGAGAGCACGGCTCTGTTCCAAGCTCCTAGATGGCTCCTGGCCACAATGCTTTCCCACACTGAGGCCTGATGTGGTGTGGAGCCGGGCCATCACCTGGTCCCTGGGTCAGAAACAGGTGCCGGAGCTGTTGCCTCTTCCTTGGTTTGCGGGCCGGGGTGTTGCAGTCAGGTCAGCCACAACCCCTTGTGACTAGTGTTGCGTTTTTAAAACGAAAGAGTCTGTCATCAAATAGCTTTCTTCCATGATTTGCTTCCCCTTCCCTCTCTGCACCTCCTCACTCCCCTATCCCCAGCCATCTTCCCGCCCCTTCCTTGTGGTTGTCTCCCCACCATTAGGTCATGCACGCCATCAGGGCAGAGACATGCCTCTGTATCCATATAGGAGGCCCATGTGTTCCATAAATGGCAGAAGTCGACAATAAAACTACAAAAGGCCAGTTTGGAACTTTGGTCATAGCATGGCTAAATGACCACCCGAGTTCTCTCATTTCCCCCTAAAGTGGCTACCGTGCACCTTTGGCTTGGAAGCTAGACAGGTGGGGTGGAGGGAAGTACAAGATTGGTCCTTTGAGATCCCTGAATGCTCTTTCACAGAGGTGAGGTTTCCAAGAACCCAAGCAAAGCCCACCTTTTGGTCTCACACCATAGAGAGGCGGACAGGCACCCTCCTAACACTAGGTTGCCCACTGGACTCTTGGGAGCTGCCTTGAACAAGGCCTGAAGGGAGACCCGGTGCTCAATCCTGAAACGGAAATCCACCACCATTTGATATTTGTCCTTCAAACCCCTAGGTCACATTACAGATACAAATAAAATTAGGCTAGATGGTCCTTACCTTGCTCAGAAGCCATACTACAGATATGCAAATTAACTTGGGCAGGAGAGACCCAAGCAAATCTCACCACTGCTCTTGCGTCCAAGTTCCCATCATTCATTCACTGGGCCAAGCTCTGTGGAAGGTCTAGGGTGCCAGCAGCGTGCTGGGGGTCCATAATTCCAGAGAAGGCCATTGTACCTTCCAAAGCATTTATTGGCCATTGTAAGAGCTGAGAGAAAAAGACCCTTAATTTGCACACAGAATAAAACAGAGCCTACCTATTACTCATTCAATCAGAAAAGCTTTGTGGGCATTCTGACACCTGACTGATGTTGCTTGAAACAGAAAACTTGGAAAACTGGAAAGGGAATTGATTTTCAAGCATGGGGGCTGGGAGTAAATGTCCTACCATCGCCCACTCACCTGCCCCCAATCAAGTATTTGGCTTTCTTATTTCAATGAACAGATAATTGAGGGCCTACAAAAAGATTCTCAAGATTCCAAACGTCCCCATCAGAAATGTCTCTAGAGCCGGGCGTGGTGGCTCACGCCTATAATCCTAGCACTTTGGGAGGCCGAGGTGGGCAGACGACCTGAGGTCAGAAGTTTGAGACCAGCCTGGCAAACAAGGTGAAATCCCCGTCTCTACTAAAAATACAAAGATTAGCCAGGTGTGGCGGCATGCACCTGTAGTCCCAGCTACTTGGGAGGCTGAGGCAGGAGAATCACTTGAACCCAGGAGGTGGAGGTTGCAGCGAGCCAAGATTATGCCATGGCACTCCAGCCTAAGTGACAGAGTGAGACTCTTGTCTCAAAAAAAAAAAAAAAAAAAAAAAAGAAAAAGAAAGAAAAGAAAAAAAGAAAGGAAATGTCTCCAGAGTATCTGTGCCCTGTCAACTATGATATGTGAAATGAAATCAGAGAGAGCGACATGACAGCAGGGTCGGGAATAGCCCAACATCCCAAGCTTTCTCTTCGTTTTAGGGGACTTCAGCCTCCTCACAGGAGAGCAGCTCTCCACTGCAACCTGCTGACCTCAAGCCCCTGCCTCCTCCATCCTCTTTCTCTCTGGGACCGCACACATGGGAATCATAAACACAAAAGACCCTGAGACTCAGTATGGGCTTTTTTTGTTTGTTTTTCCTTGGTTGGGGCTAGGAAAAGAGATAATACCAGTCAGGTTTTAGGGTTGCTACCGGTTTTAAGTAACCTACTCTACCAGAGTGGTTACTGGGAAAGGCCAGATGGTTCTCCCCTTCTGTTTGGAGCTCTGAGCTTACTCCACCCCTGCGTTATGGCCTCTTAAGTTTTTAGGATCCACCCAACTGGATGGAAGCAATGGCAGACCCTGACTCTGCAGGAGTGCCTGTGCCACCCCTGGTGAGGCCTGCTTGAGAACGTACCCTACTGAGAATCACCAGCAGCAGAGCAGGTGCGATGGATAAACATACAGGGCAGGGGACTAGTGGGGCTGGGAATTGCACAGCCACACCCTGAAACAGAGAAGTGTATTACTAGGTCCTTCAAGACCAAAAACATCCTATCACAGCTTGTTGATCATTTCCTTTGAAATGCACAAAAAATATATATAAAACAAGAAATTCTCCAGTGTCATTACCAAACTAGGAACTCAGGCTTGAGCCTGGGACACCTTAGAATACATTTTGCTTTCTGACATCTTCAGCCAACACTGGTGGAAGCCACAACTGGTACAAGCTTTCTGGAGGGAAATTTGGAAGAATGCATCAGATGATCAGCTATGAATCTATCTATTTAATAGATCAATTCTTCCATTTCCAGTAATTTATCTAAGGCAAATGGTCAGATGAATGGACTTTGTTTGTAAAAGTAACAATTGGAACACATCTAAACACCCATGTAATGGTTCATCTTATATGTCAACTTGACTGGGCCGAAAGATGCCCAGATTAAACATTATTTATGGATGTGTCTGTAAGGGTGTTTTGAGGGGAGATTAGCACTGGAATCAGTGGACTCAGTAAGCCAGAGAGCCTTCCCCAGAGCAGGCGGGCATCATCCAAATCCCTTGAAGGCCTGAATAGAACAAAAAGCAGAAGAAGGAGGAATTCTTCCCCACCCCTTTTTAAAATCTGCCTCACTCACTGCTTGAACTGAAAACCATCTCATCTTCTGCCTTCAGACCGGGATTTACATCATCAGCGCCACTGGTTCTCAGGGTGTTGGACTCCAACTAAAGACATACTTCACTGGCCTTCCTGGGTCTCCAGCCCATAGAGAGCGGATTGTGGGTCTTTTCAGCCTCCATGATCATGGAGACAGTTCTTAATTTTGTATGTATATAAAAGTCATATTGGTTCTGTTTCTCTAGAAAACCCTGAATAATGCAATTCATAAATCTAAGATTGGTACTGCAAGACCAAATCTATGTGACTATTCATATATACACCAAAAGGATAATGAATATTTTTATAACTTCCTGTTTTTATCAATTTACCCAATGAGCAAATAATCAGGGAGGAAAAAGTTGTTTATATTTTGAAAGCAAAACACAGTATCTCCGTCTTTAGTTTCATCCGGCTCTTCAGAATAGCCCGGATGTCTTATTTCACAGCAGACTTGCGTAAGTGTCAGAGGGTTGAGAGTTTGTTTTTTAAGATCTTTTTAACCGCTCTATTTTTTACTGAATGAACTTCACTCATGGCTAGTCTTGTTCACAAACTCACGTCCTCCACCACTCCCTGCACTGGATTATTTTGAAGTAAATCTGAGACATCATAGTATTTCATTCACAAATGTTTCAGGATGTCACCTCTAAAACATAAGATGCTTTTAGAAACATAACAATGCGACCATTATCATACCTAACAATTTAACAGGAATGCTGTAACATCGTGAAATACCCAGCCAGTGATACTTTTCTCTGGGGCCACGTGTAACAACTGCGTTACCCCTGGGTGGGTTACCTAATCTTTTACACACTTACTTTCTTCATTTTAAAATGGAAAGGACATAGGATAATTGACTGTTAATGAGATAAGGTACTTAAAGAGCTTAGCTTAGGGTCTGGCACATGGTGGCATCAGATCATTTGTGATGTTACACACATTTTCCGTTCACTAGGTTTTGTATGAATTAACCCTTACTTTGTAAATGTCCTGTTCATATTCTCTGGCCCTTTTTGGAGTGGGCAATAAGGATACCAACATTGTATTATCCCTTTTTTACAGAGGAAGAAACTGGGGCACAGGGTTTGTGACTTGCACGAGGGATTGAGCTAGCATACTCCATCAGCAAGTGGTGGAGCTGTGATTGGAGTCCAGGCAGCCCGACGCCAGGGCCACCTCTCTGAAATCCCTACGACTGTAGTCCCCTCTTGTGAGTACATAGCAAGTAAAGCCTGCTGGTCCCCACTCACCACCCTTGGACAGAGTGCGGCAGTCTCAGAAGCCCAAGAGGTAGGAACACATTCGAAAATGGCACTATCTCCACTTTCTCCACAGCCGAAAAAGAAGAAAGATATCCTTGGCCTTAAATTGGAGAGCCCCGAGAGGCTAATGTGTGCACCCCGGGGTGTCCGTCCACCTGTAAGGCTCCATTCTGGCCGCCTAGGTAGGATGCGGCAGCCTGAGCGGAGCTCTGTGAGCTTCGGGCTGGACAGCGGTTCCTCAGCAGCCACTAGAGGGCGCAATGGCGCCGTGGGCAGGCACTGAAGTCCTTGTTTGCCCAGCTCAGGCGTGAACTTGTTTGTCCTGTGTCTCAAGAGAGGAAATGTTCGTCTCTTTCTCAAGGTTCTTCACCCAATGGGCTGTTTTCTTTTCCTCTTGATATCATCCTTTTACACAGGCAGGAAATTATGTTCACTTCTACTACCCTGTGGTCATTTAAAACCACAAACAAAGCTGATTGACCAGGAAGTCAGATAATTAAAAGAGCGGTAAGTTCTTGATAAAGCTTTGTTGACTGAAGAAAGCAAAGTAGCCAAAGTATCGTGATTGACTGGGGGACCAGCAGCCAGAAAGGCTGAGCTCTCCAGATTGCAGTGGAAAGGCATAAGTTGGTTATTAAAACAAGTTGGCGAGCTGTGACCAGTATTTTGAAAAATTGAACTAGACTTGAACAAAATAGAATAGAACAAATAACATAGAACAGAGCTTTTTCCATTCCGTGTGTGCATACTGAGTTGCTTACTGAATTATGTTTCTCATTGTACTTCAAAGTTTTAAAAATATGAAAGCCTTGGCTGGGTTCGGTGGCTCATGCTTCGGTGACAACAGCGAAACTCTTTCTCAAAAAGAAAAAAAAAAAATAGGAGATAAGAAGAAGAAATTTGGAGAAATGAGGCCATCAGAGAGGATAAGAGGATGAAAATACTCATCAGAACATAAAGCTTTGGTCTCCAGGCTTCCCCAGGCCAAAGGTGAGAGACATCAATTAATCCACCACCGTCTTGGTGGCTGTCAGACTGAGAAACAGTCCATCTACTAAGTGTGGGGAAAAAAAGCTATTGCACATGATCCTCATGTTTCTCTACAGCCACAATCACAGTTTCAGTTGATTTAAGGTGAAAAATATTTGAATGTTGACAAGCTAATTGTCAGATGATTACAGCAGAAATTGGTTTTCATTTTTTAAACTGATAAGAACATGTTTGTGATTTTGACGAGCGTGGTAAACAAACAAAATGGTGATTTATGTTGCTCAAATGAGAATAAAATTTATTTCACAAATTATTGATATGTCTAACACATACAGTTTAATTGTTCATTCTGGAAAAACAGGGGAAAGGGCATACGCTATCCAAGCACAGGCTTCCATGTAGAGCTCAGCCCACTATGACATGGGGATCCCTCCAGCTCTCACCCACCATGACACGGTGATGCTCTCATCCACCATGACACGGGGATACCCTCCAGCTCTCACCCACCATGACATGAGGATACCCCCCCAGCTCTCACCCACCATGACATGGGGATAACCCCCCAGCTCTCACCCACTATGACATGAGGATACACCCCCAGCTCTCACCCACCATGACATGGGGATCCCCTGCCAGTTCTCACCCACCATGACACGGGGATACCCCCCACGACCATGGGGATGGCCCCCAGCTCTCACCCACCATGACCATGTTGATGCCCCCAGCTCTTATCCCATCCTCCTCTTCTCTAAAGCTGAGCTCAACCGGGTGTGTAGAATGCCAACCCTAGCCTCATCCTGCAGCAGAAAATAGGTGTAGGAATGAGGAGGTATGGAGCAAAACATGTCATCTTCCAGCCATAGGTGTCAGTCCAGCAAGTCTTAGCCAGTCTTGAGAGTACACTTCTTTCTTCTTGAGCCTAGTTTTGGGCCTGAAATCAGGAAATTTTCCCCTTATTTTCCCCTTTTCTGATGTGGTGGGAGATGGGGGCTGAGGAGGGAACCTGCCATGGGAATGCGAAAATCTCTACCTTGCAGTCAGTTCATCTGGTGGTATGTCCCTGAGGCTTCCATTTCTCTTGGGTTATCTTTGCAAGGTGGTTATGCCAGAGCATCACAGGTGAGCAGTGGCAACTGTCGCCTTTCCTATGAGAGCCCCAGAGGAAAGGTGAATTTGCATGACAAGAGCCAGGGCTCTGAGGTCCTTCTCAAGTGGAGAGAGAGCCCCTCTCCAGGGACAGCCTGGGAGATGCGGGTGGAATTGTATTATGAACAGCAGCGTTTCTCAGAAGTCCCTGGGTGTATGGGAGGGGACATCCACACACAGAGTTCCCATCTCCCAGAATAATATGACTGGAGGTGTGTGGCCTCTAACATTCAGACTCAAGAGCCACTGCTCCTAGAGCCAGCGTCACCCTCTGTAGCTCACTCCAGACCTCATCTGGAACAGCCTCTTGTTCTTCAAGGAAACTAGGAAGGAATTTTCCACTTTACACAGCCCTAGATTAATAACCAAACAAGCACGTGTTGGAGAGAAGTTTATAAATAAAAAACAGGACCAAGTGCCAAGGAAAGGTCAACCAGCTGTGACGTGGCAGGAAGTGGTCTGCGTCACTATGGGGTGCTGATGGGTGTGGGCGGCCCTGGGGGCTGAGGCTCCCTGAGCACATTCCATATTTTGGCCGGCCAGCCCCTCACAGCATCATCCCATGGTTTGCCAAGCACTTCATCTCGCTTGGTCCTCCAGGGAAAGACCGCACCTTCCCGGGCCCTTTATTTCATGTGACTGGGTCTCTCCCAGGGCCTTTCTCACGAGCCGACTCAGGGTATTTGAGGGGAGATACCAAAGGAAGTGGGTTTTGTGGCTGACTCAGTCATTATAGGAAGGTGAATGCAAAGGTAACCCAGCAATTCAACACCTACATTTCACCTCTCGAGTCCAATCTCCTCTCTCAGCCCTACCTCCAGGTCAGTCCCTGGGGATTCCCAGGGGAGCCTCTAATTCCCTCAAGCCAGGATCTTGGAAAGGAGTGATGAGGGTTTACAGCTAATTTATACTATTGAAAAACTTTGTGAATCATTAAATTATAAATTGGCCTGTGACGAGGGCACACGGGCTCATTGGGAACGGACTTTCCTTTGCTTGGACTCGAATTCTGGAGCCCACCCCCAAGGACTAGGGATAGGACCCCATTGACCTCATATTTGCTCCAAGTCCAGTTGGAGAAACAGGAGAGAACTGAGGGTGGCCTTCAGCTTTCCTATAAACCGCCTTTTTATCCCTTAGCCATTGAACTCTTAAACCTCCTTTCTTATGCAAATTTGGACTTGAGACCATCAGCAGGGCTGCTACCTGCCAACCTGCTTACTTGTCAGCGGTGATGCCAGGCTGCTTTAATTATTCGTATTCTTGCTGCACTGCATCCCTATTATTCCATTAGGAATTAGTAGAACTTTAAAAGGTTTCTTTGCATCTCGATTTCTCTCTCCAACATGGGAGTCGTCATTCCTCATGGAGGATTTGCTAGTTTAATTAAAACAGGCTCTTTCTCCTGTTGCCTCCAAGAGGAAAATGGGCGTTGCTGATCTGTTCCGCACTCTGTCCTCTCACTCGCTGCTGTTCTCCTCTCTGGGCTGGTCTCTGGAGGCTGCCTGCAGTGCTGGAGCGGGCAGGGTGGCTGCGGGCTGGCTGAGGACGCTTCGCCCTTCCTTCTGTGGAGTGCGTATGAGACCAGGCCAGGAAACCCCCTGAGGGTAGTGGGCACCACCTCTGGCCGCTTGACTAGCCCTGGTGCAGTAAGATCTGGACCGCAATGGGTGAGTGGTCACTGGCTTGTGGTTTGGTGAGGATTTGGGGAATACCCCCACCCCATTCCGATTTGAGGGCATCTCAGCACCCTTCCTCCTCCCTTCCCAGCCACTTCCCTCCGCAGGATGGAGGGAGCCAGAGGCAGCCACAGTGTGGGGAGACCGGAGAGATGCTGGGATGTGTCCTCTCTGAAGGGTGTGCCTGTGAGTTTTAGAAAACGGATTCTCTAGCAGTTAGTTATTTATAAGTGAATGATCACACTCACAGGACATCGGTCGAGGCTGTCAGCAAAATAGAAAGCCGACCCGTCGGAAGGCAAGGTATTTTCTGGAAACCTCTGACTTACAGGAGACCAGCACTGTTGGTGAATTCTTTAACTGGAGTTTTATAAGTGAAAAAGCTTCCCTCTTTCCAATATGTGTCTCTACTTTCTTTTTATCGAAAAGTATCAAAAATGTAATAGTAGTAATGAATTATAGTAGCCATTTTTAAATGCCGTTATTCTTAAAATGTATTTTATGTCCTACCTCAGAGCAGTGGGGAGGCAATGGGAAGGCAACGGGGAGGCACAGCTTAATGGTGCAGAATTTCAGCCTGAGAGGATGAAACAATTCTGGAATGGATGGTGGCGACGGCCAAACAACAGTGCGAATGTACTTAATGCCACAGAACTGTACACTTAAAAATTGTTAAAATGGTAAATTTTATGTTCATATAGTTTACCGAAATAAAAAATTTAAAAAGCAAACGTTGAATAAAAAGTAGACCCATGTCAAGTAGAGGCCTCCGTAGGATGCTAAACAAATGTGTAATGTGAGGTTACCTTGGAACAAAATTCTTCAAAGACAGGGGTGGGCTCCTTAGCACCTGGACGTCCATCCCACACTAGGCACAACCCAGCGCCTGTGAATGAAGGCGCAGCGCCTCCCAACCCACCCCGCTCCCCACTCCACCTGGCTCCCACTCCCGCCCCCAACCCCACCAGCTGGTTCTGAAGGCTGATTCCCCTCCAGCCCCCACTGACTGCTTACTGAGTCTCAGTGTCAACAACCTCAGCTTCAGAGGGTTGAGCTATGTCTAATTCCCTCAGGCCAGGGTCTTGGAAAAACGTGATGAGGGTTGACAGCTAATTTTTTATATTAAAAAACTTTGTGAATCATTAAATTACAAATTGGCCTGTGACAAGGGCACATTGGCTCATTGGAAACTGACTGTCTTGCTTGGACTAGAATCGTATCATCTGTGTGCTGACTGCATCTCTCACAGGCTGCTCAGAATTCTGGTTGACGTGTCTAAAAGGGAAAGGAAAGGAATTCTTGCTTGCTTTAGTTTGACAGATAAAGCCTCTCAAAGCATGGAAGGGTGACCAAGAGGCAGTCATGGCCACACCCGTGGGTCCCCACTGGTCTAGGTGACTTTTAACTCGCTTCTGGAAGCACAGTGCTCAGGCTGTGGTCACAGTTCTTTGCACTGGCAGAGTGAGAGAGACGCAGACACAGCAAATGACGCCTGAGCACGGAGCCCTGCGGACACTGAACAGACGTGGACAAATACTGCTATCCTTGCCCACCCTCTCCTGGCGCTAGACTGCCCTCCTGTCGTCCCCCCGACAGCACAGGCTCCCATCTCAGACTCTGGGTGCCACATCATGGGCAAACTTCCGGGCGTGTCCACTGCCATCTCTAAAACCCTCCATGTCCTGTTCCCAGGGGGCCCAAGTGCTGTATCCACCCAGGCCTCAGTGAGTGTGCATGTGTGTCAATAAGCCCATAGGCTAAAGAGAGCCTTCTGCAGAAGCCGTGTCTTTCCCTGAAGCAGCAGCTCTGATCGAAGCAAACAAATGACAACAAATACAACAGACCCTCTCACTAGTACGCGACTGCCAGCTTCAGAGCGGACGGCCCCGATGAAATGTGTCCTCCTCCAGCTGTGAGCCACTGCATAATGACAGACCCTCCATCAGAGCGTGACGAACCTTGTGTCCTCCCACCCGCTCACCTGTCGTGCGGTAGCAAGGTGTGTGCTGCGGCAGCTGGACCGGAGGAGACGGCCGACACCTTCTGGGCGGCATGTGATATCTCACTGTCTTCCAAAACTTGGTCTTCACACACTGTGACTGCTCCGTGAAGTCCCCGTGCCACCGGATGACCCCGTGCTTCTGCTTGATGTACTGAATTGACTCCGGCATGGCTGTGTAGTCCTCAATTTTCTCCAGCTCAATGAGAATAACCTTCATCCCGTCCTGGATGAGGGCATTGTAGACAGCGATTTGTTCTTCTGACAGATTCTTCAACAGGCCAAAGCCCAGCGATTCAGGGACCACAATGACAATCAGTCTCCTGCACAGTTTAACATTTTCATCGATGACATTGGCCACAGCTGGAAATAAAGAAAGAAGGCTCAGAAGAGCTCACAATTAAAACAGCCCGGGTCTTCATGCTAGTGAGAATATTTGAAACAGGCTCTGAGAGGAGAAAACTGACTTTTTAAATTTTTTTAAATGAAGTCTCGCTCTGTCGCCCAGGTTGGAGTGCAGGGATGCAATCTCAGCTCACTGCAACCTCCACCTCCCAGGTTCAAGCGATTCTCCTGTCTCAGCCTCCTGAGTAGCTGGGATTATAGACACGTACCACCACGCCCAGCTGATTTTTGCATTTTTAGTAGAAACAGGGTTTTGCCACAAGTTGGTGTTGAACTCCTGACCTCAAGTGACTTGCCCCCCTTGGCCTCACAAGGTGCTGGGGTTACAGGTGTGAGCCACCGTGCCTGGCCAAAAATGGACTTCAAAATAAACATGACTTAGTCAGGAATAGATTAATACAAGTTTTGGGGTTTTTTTCTTTTTTTAACATTTGTCACCTCTTTTGTGAAGCCTCCATGGCTTTCCCTGAGGCCAGTCATGAATCATGTTTTACATGTGGTTTCTTTGTATGTCACTTTCCCTGGCCAACAAATATCTGATGGTGCCTAACTTTGTATCCCCAGACTACCTGAAGGTCTGGTGTATATTAGCAGATGAACACATTTTTAAAAATAGATTTTAAAAGGATAGGAAACTTGTAGTTAGCTGAAATGTTGCGTTAATCTTGAATTTGTGGTTTCCTTTTGTCATTATAGTTATTTAAAGGACCAGGATTTATGTGACTAATTTAGAAACCAAATAACATGCCCTGATGATTGCTTGGGAAATACTCAGGCTCTTTAAATACCCAGCTCTGCAGATGCTATTCAGTCTACAGTTGCCTCTCCTAGGAAATAAGAATAGACTGGAACCTCCCTGAGGACAGGCCCTTTTGCTTGGCTGATTTTCGTGTTTCTAGTGCCTAGAATACTGTTCATCACATAGAGGGGTTTTCAGTAAATATTTGTTGAATAAGTGAGTGAATTGGCATTTACTGGTGACTAGAAAAGAACATTTATTCCAGATTTCAGTCATTTTGCTGTATAGCCTTCCAAGAAGGAGAATAAAGGGACAGGAAGGCATCATTGTGTGAGTGTCTAAAGTGTGCTGAGCTCCATGCCGGGGGCCCCTTCTCAGGTTTTCTCATTCAGTTCTCTCATCTGAGTCAGGGAAGCACCCCATCCCCATTTTACAGATGAGACAACTGAGGTTCAGAGAAGTTAACTGAACTGTCCAAAGCCACCTTTCTATCAAATGGGAAAAGTGCACTAAAACTTCCATTGTATTTAGGGAGGGGAGAGGCAAGTAGGGTTGAGGTTTATAAAATCAGCTTTAAGCACGACCTGATTTACATTGTTCAAACCCATGGAAAACACCCAGCAGTTCGTCTCAGGGACATGAGGGCAAATGACCACTCGCCACCTTTCAGTCCTTTAGCCACAACGTAGTTGTGTAGTTGTAACAATGTAGTTACATCACTGGCCATATGTTTCTGTGAATGGCTTAACCGTATCCTCACTCAAAGTGAGATGCACGCTGCTGCAAGCAGGAATCCCAGACACTGTGGGGCAGGGAGGAGCCTAGAGCAGGCAGCCAGCTTGCGCCTAACCTCCTTGGCTGGGGACTAGGGGCTGGCGGGCGGGGGGCACTGGTCATAGACTTCCTGAGGTTCCATGGGGGAAGGCAGGCAGAGTCATCGCCATCAGTAAAGTGGAGGAACAGAAGGGTCGCTGTCCTTCTTTTATTTGTTATTTTTATACCTCACTTAAAACACACCTTGTCCAGGGAATTCATCTCTGCCGAATATAAACAACTTATATCCACATTGTCTCTCCAGCACCTCGGGCAGGATCTTCAACACCAGGGCATCCACGGCATGCCTCTGGCTTTCCCTGTGGGGCTTGGGGTATAAGACGTAGGCGTCATACAGCTTCCCGTCTGAAAAGGAAATAGTTATTTAAAGGACCAGGATTTATGTGACTAATTTAGAAACCAAATAACATGCCCTGATGATTGCTTGGGAAATACTCAGGCTCTTTAAATACCCAGCTCTGCAGATGCTATTCAGTCTACAGTTGCCTCTCATAGGAAATAAGAATGGACTGGAACCTCCCTGAGGACACGCTTGTGGAATTGTTGCTACCGAATTATCTCATGTTAACAAACCGGAAGCCTGAGCGGCTACCATGGTATCCTTTGGCCTGGGTTCCATGACTTCCGAGTGCCCAGCTGGCTGACGGTGCCAGGGGATGCCAAGCGACATCATCTCCTCTCACAAATGGACCCCTGAGGGACGTGGTCTTATCCCCAATGCACAGGAGTGAAGCTGAGACTGGGTAGGCTGCATCACATCTGCAATCCCTAACCCTAACCCATGCCTTTCGATTCTAAGTCCACCACTTCCTGTGATGCGGCCAGAAATGAGAATTAAAGGCAGGAGACTCATCCAGCGCAGTAGCGCATGGCTGTAATAAACGGGCTGAAGCAGGACAGCTTGAAGCCAGGAATTCAAGACTACCCTCGGCAATATAACAAGACTCTCCAAAAAAAAATAATTTTTAAAAAGTTAGCCAGGCATGACGGCTCATGCCTGAAATCCCAGCTACTCAGGACGCTGAAATGGGAGCTTAGGAGTTCAAGGATGTGGCCAGGCATGGTGGCTCATGCCTGTAATTCCAGCACTTTGGGAGGCCAAAGCAGGTGGATCACCTGAGGTCAGGAGTTCAAGACCGGCCTGGCCAATATGGTGAAACCCCGTCTCTACTAAAAATACAAAAAGTTAGCCAGACATGGTGGTGGACACCTGTAATCCCAGCTACTCAGGAGTCTGAGGCAGGAGAATTGCTTGAACCTGGGAGGCAGAGGTTGCAGTGAGCCGAGATCACACCACTGCATTCCAGCCTAGGGGACAAGAGCAAAACTCTGTCTCGGAAAAAAAAAAAAAAAAAAGGAGTTCAAGGATGCAATGAGCTATGATCACGCCACCGCACTGCAGCCTGGTGGACAGAATAAGACCATATCTCTAAAACAAACAAAAAAAGGATCTCTAAAATAAACAAACAAAACAGCAGGAAACTACCCCTTTACCCATGTGACCCTCAGCGTGTTCCGTGTGATGGAGCACTGTCCTAACTGCACCAGGCAAAACTGGATGACTCCCTCCTGATTCAGACCCACCAGTGAATCCCATCACTACAAGCCCACAGACTCACATCTGTGAAACAAGAGAACAAGCAGTTAAGCAGACTCTAGTAATCTGCAGTGCCGTTGAGAGAAGTCAAACCCAATGGCGCATGTCATCGTCATCAGTATTTATTGAGCGACCTCAAAAGCAGCCGATGAGCCAGACACAGACCTCAGTGGGCAGACCATTCACATGCACAGAAATGAAACAACACAAGACACAACACGGCGATGAGAGCCAAATGAACAGAAAAGACAGTAAGAAACAAAAATCCCCATGGTCTGGAGTCCTTGAAAAACAAAAATAAAAATTCACAATGCACATGGGACAGCTCCTGGATTTTTTTTTTTTTTTTTTTTTTTTGAGACGGAGTCTCGCTCCATCGCCCGGGCTGGAGTGCAGTGGCCGGATCTCAGCTCACTGCAAGCTCCGCCTCCCGGGTTTACGCCATTCTCCTGCCTCAGCCTCCCGAGTAGCTGGGACTACAGGCGCCCACCATCTCGCCTGGCTAGTTTTTTGTATTTTTTAGTAGAGACGGGGTTTCACCGTGTTAGCCAGGATGGTCTCAATCTCCTGACCTTGTGATCTGCCCATCTCAGCCTCCCAAAGTGCTGGGATTACAGGCTTGAGCCACCGCACCCGGGCAGCTCCTGGATTTTCAAATTTTTTTATTATTATTATTTTTAGATGGAGTCTCACTCATATCTACCAGGCCAGAGTGCAGTGGCGCTATCTCAGCTCACTGCAACCTCTGCCTCCCAGGTTCAAGCTATTCTCCTGCCTCAGCCTCCTGAGTAGCTGGGATTATAGGCACCCGCCACCATGCCCGGCTAATTTTTGTACTTTTAGTAGAGATGGGGTTTCACCATGTTGGCCAGGCTGGAGCTCCTGGATTTTAAATGGTGGGAGAGTTTAGAGGAAAAAAAGTGAGGGTCTAAGAGTGGATGGCAAACAGGCTTGCAAGGGAGCAGCTTCAGAAGGGCATGGAAGGAGGAATAATTTCCTACTCAGGAATCATGTAAATGAATAAGGAGCTTCAGCAGGGCCAGAGGGCTTGAGTGGAAGAAGAGGTGAGTGTGGGCGTCTCGTGGGAAAATGTGATTTCGAGCTTTGGGCTGTTTAGAAACTCAGACAACCTAGAAGGTGCTAGAAAGGAGTGGTGTCCTTTTCTATCCCCTTTTCATGGGAGTTTATTGGATGAGCAGACTTGCAGAAACAGGTGATTTTAAGATTAATAAGGGAAAGGAAAACCTTGTAGTCTTCTAGTTTTCGTCCAAATAATAGTAATGAAAACGTGCACAGATCTTGACAGTTTCCATATCACCATTTCTCATTCCCTCAGTTCTCACACCAACCACTGCTGACCTTCGGGTCCCTGCTCACCATTCTTGACCATCTCTTATGGAGAATGGTAATACACACACACGCATGCATGCACATGCATGCACACCCGTGTGTGCACATATAGTCACACACATGCATGCACACACACGTACACACTCCTTCTCTGCCTTCCACCCCATCATGAAAGGAAGCTGTGTGAGAGTGGAGACTTTGTTGGCTCCCTGCCCTACCCTCAGCCCATGGAGCAGGACCAGGTGCAGAGGAGGCCTTCATCAGTGCTCACTGAATGTCCGAATGAAGCTTGATTTTACAGAGCTTCAAAGAGCTTATATCTATGTTGGGGACAAAGCTGAGGTCAGATTCAGCTTTTTAAGGTGGGATCACAGGGTAAGTACAAAAGGGATAACTGATTTGTGTCTTGAATTGGCAAAAACCCAACAAAGCTGAAACTCCTTGAAGGTCACTGATCGAGACCACCGCTCACATAAGTGGATACTTTTCTGTGTAAAATTTCATAGCACACATTTGACTCTCCAAAGCCAGAGGATTTTTTTTTTTTCTGTAGACAGAAAATGGAAAAAGAAACATTTCATAAGGTTCTTATGTTTCTGAACTTCTGGAGAAGGAATTAAATTTTCCCATTTAAAAATGTGATCATATTTATCCTTTGGTTTCTGATGAAGGCTGGCTGAGTTGATGCTCGGTTCACCACAGGATACAGTATTTCCTGGTCTGTTCTAAACTACAGCAGACATGCAGGCTTATTGCCACTTGTCCCAGACCCCGCCACTAGTATCCCACTTCTCTCAATCTGTTTCTCTTTTCTTCCTGTTTCTGATTAAAAAACAGAAACAAACAAACAAACAAAAACCATGTGCGCTAAGTGTATTCTGTTTTTTGCCAATGTTCCCTGTTTCCTGTTTCTAAACGAGGTGTCTGAGGATATAGGTACTTGATGCTCTCTAACTTCAGGATCAGAAGACATCTGAGTAGCAAGAAAGTCACACCTTTTAAAAATTCAAAATGTGCGAACATGCCCAATTTTTTGGTCATCTTATTTTTCTTTCTGACTGAGCTTTTGAGTAGAAATAGAACTTGCTGATGTTCTCAAAATGTAGTGAGTTTTCATCACTTTCAAATGACTAATTCATAATTTACTGGCCAATATATTAAGAGCAAAAGATCAAGTTGTAGTCTTTGGCTTTTTGCATCAGGCCACTGGTTTTGAAGAGCCTTGCCAGGCAACAGCACCTCAACATTTCCTGGCTGCGCTTCTCATGACCAACTGTGTAGGACATGGTTCTTGTCTCAAATTATGAGTGAGGAAGCTGAGACCAGCAAGACGGCGCCATCTCTCCAAAGTCTCCCAGCTGGTGAGTGCATAGCCTTGATGTAAACCCAGGTCCACCATTCCTTTTGCTGTGACTAAAATGAGAAACGGGAGCAGGAAATTTCACAAAACTTATCCCTGATTAGTCCTGTGCAACTGTTGTCAGTCTGAATTTTCCAAAAGTAGCCCCAGCAATATTTCCAGTCCCACATGCTCTTCCAGAACTTTGCCACACCTTCACAAAGACGCAGAGTCTCTTTCCACTTCCTTAAAATTGTTACGTCCTTCTTGGCTCTTGGCAAAAAACTATATAAAAGCTCATTCACATAAATTAATATTTATGAAATATTGCCTAAAGATTATTCAATTCCCTACTTTCTCTTAATATGATATTGCTAAATTTTAGGCCGGCTCAAACCAGAACAGTGGAAAACTCAGATTCAATCTGGCCTCCATGCACATGCTTTTACTGAACCGCAGGACATTTGGTGGGTGTAGCCCCAATACGCATAGAAAACACTAGAAGAAAAGTCACACAAAACATGCTATGACATGGGAACGTTGTTGCAGTCAAGCTTCCCTACAGCACGCCCTTTTGAAATGAGGACTCCCTGTTGGAAAAGAAAAAAATCTGCCTTTGGAAATTAAGTCTCAGAAAAAGCCATGTTCTCTCATGAAAATTGGAAAGGTTGTTGTGAACAGCACACAATGGATCTTGTCGCTGCCTTTGCTTTAGCTTGAAAAGCAAATTCACCTTTAATAATTGTCAAAGGTGTTATTAACTCTACCGCGACTTGTTTTGCTTGTCTCCTTGGTTTCCCTTTGATCACTCCAACTGTTTGGCTTGTCTTCGTTTTAACCACTCTATCCTACATGCACATTCTCCAAAGACCTATCTGGAGTAAGGCGAGGCATCTTCAAATCTCTCTAAGAGATCTGTACACAGACCCTTCCGTCCTTGTACATGCATGCACCCCTGCCAAGGGAATTTTTAAAGCTCCAGTGGCTTGCTAGGGAAGACAGAACTTGCTGACTTCAGCCAGGGCTGTCAATGGCTTCTCCTAAAATGGTGAGTCATGCACACCTAATTATTAATTGAGTGATACAGCTTAGCTAACCCAGTCAGGGTAAATGACTTATCCTACGAAGGACATTATTTCTCTCTTCCTCATTTTCATCCATTAATTGGCATTTCCTGATTTAACTCAGAAAATATCCTCAAGGGGAACAAGGACATAAACAGGATCTGGGACTCATCTCAGAATCTCATCAGTAGCTTAAAGCCAACACACAGAGATACTACAGGCAGTTCTCGTAGATGGAACTGTAGAGAATTTCATGACAAAATGCACACATAGTTTTCTGAATGAAGCAAAATAAAAATAAAGAAAAAAAAGGACCCCTGGCTGCCTGTGGGCCTCCATCGCCAAATCCTCTGCCCACTGGTGGAAAATCTGGGCTGCATCCCAGTCTCGGCAGAGGGTAGGGCTGCCTAACTCTGCCATCTGCCCAGCCCCCGCTACTCGGTGTGAGTCACTATTCCTGTTTTCTCTTCCTGCTAAACTCGACCTCACTAGCAGTTCCCCACACACTCTGCACAACACGCATAAGTCACAGCTGTAATCACGTTCCTGGGAGTCGCAATGACTCAGTGAGAGAGTCACTGAGAGAGTCAGTGAGAGAGAGAGAGAGACAGCGAGAGAGACACGCCACAGGGCCTGAGCTGCCAGGAAGAATACGTAAAGTGACGCAGGCTCCTGTGAGTCAAAAAGTAGAAAGCAGCTGAACCACTCACACCTGTGTCAGAAAACAGTCAGTGGCAGGGGACTGAACTGTCTTCTTCTCAAAGATGCAAGCAGGAGAGCAGTCACGGGTGTGCTTAGACAGGGCAGCCTCTGCAGATGCCAGAGCCAAAACCAGATGCCAGAGCCAAACCCCGCCGTGCCCAGTCGGACTATCCACAGTGCTACGAGTACTTCAGGTTGCACTGGACACTTAAGGTTCAGATGACTTTTGTCATTAAAAGGAGTTTATTGCTTTCTCCATTGCTCGGGGTTGCTAATTTTGAATGCTGAAATTTAATTTGGAAAAAATCCAATTAGGACATCTATGTTTTATCAGACATGTGGAAAACAACTGCGCTGTGTATTTTATGTGCAAAGCAGGTGCCTGATGGCAGTGACCTCTTTTATGTTTTAGCTGCCCATACAACATTCTCAGACACCCAGTTTCCCTCCCTTTCCCGCTCCTGTCACTCAGGCCTCTGGACTTCAAAGGTATAAATTCGTGCATCTCCACACAGGTCAGCTGCACCGGGCTTCTTTGGGCTTATATTAATTTTTCCATCTAATTAGGGACACTAGAGCAGATTTATTACTTTTTCAAGGACTTAATAGATTGTATCTGTTCTGAGACAAAACAAAAAAAAAGCAGCGTAAAGAGTCACAAGCACCATGGTGGGGAATGCCAGGTTCTCAGAGAGTCAGTGCAAACAGCACGGGCAGGACATAGGCCCACAGACCAAAACCCACAGCCATGGTGCTGGGGATTTGTCTTGACCTCCTGACAGGCAACAGAGGCTACCCTGTGCCCCAGGCCCCAGCTGAATGCTTCTGTGTGCTTCAGCTCAGTTATCCCCACTGTCAAAAAGCAGGATTTAATCACTTTCCCTTTCTTTGTTTCTTTCTTTTTTCCTTCCTCCTTCTTATTTCCCTTCCTCCCTTCTCCTCCCTTTCTCCCCCCTGCTTTCTTTCGTTTCTTTTCTACGAACCTCCCTTCTTCCTTCTGTTTTCCCTCCCTCCCTCTCTCTCTCCTTTCCTTCCTCCTTCTCTCTCTTTCTTTCCTCCCTCCCTGTCTCCTTCCTTCCTTCCTCTATTCCTTTCAATAGCTGAGAAATAGAAGAAAGTTAAAAATCCAAGTTTACCTAGGGAGTAAGTGGAGAAGTTACATTCAAACTTGGTTCGATCTCTCTCCATATCTGAGAGTTGAAGACTTAAATCCCTGCAGGCCCAAGTACAGGGCCTAGAGAGAGCTCCAACTGCAGGCAGCTCATCCCTCTCTGTGACACATATTCTGCAAAAGCACCCACTGTGCTAAGCACACATCATGGATTGAGAGCACTTTGCACTCCGAGAAACTTTCCTGCAGTGGGCAGAGGATGGACGTGGAAACCTTTGTAGCATGGTTGCAGCAGGACTCAGAAGATGATCTCCTCCCGCAGCTTAGCCAATATTTCCTCAATCACTACGAGCCTGCAAACCTTATCTGACCAAATGATGCTGGTGATTAGGGACAAATCATTTCTCTAAAGCATAGGCAGTTCCAAGGAGATTCTTTTCCCTAAATTTGCTGGCAACATAGTAAAATATGACAAAGTATATTTGAAATCGTTGTATACGTATAAGAGGATGCCAATTTTGAGGCATTTTTCAGTGATTACACACACTTACCTTCTATGGTCTCTGTAGAATGGAAGGCGCTTCGATACCAAAGAACAATGTCGATCTTAAAAATGTTGTATATGTACACAACAGACACAGCCACAGCCAAAAAGGCGATAAGCCCTCCTATCAAGTAAGCTCGAAAATCTGGTGCTACAAATGACAGCAAAATAATAAAATAATTATAATAATGATACAAAGAGTCCATTATATACTTTACTAATACAGATCACACTATGAATGCCAAATGGCAAGGTTTTGGACGTCAGTGAGGGCACTGTTTAAACATTTCTTTAAAGTCAAGAGAGTGGTGTGGGAGCAGAATAATCTGATCTGGACCACGATTGTTAGGAAACAACTCAGCTCCTGGGAACCTATCAGAGTAAAAGTCTGCAGAGCCCTAGTTTCCGGTGGTAGACGCAGGATGGACCCAACTGCACGAAGACTGCTTTCAAAACACACATGTCCAGGTTGTGCTGAGTCAATACGAGACTGTCCAGAGGTGGCGCCTGAGTATGTTCATGGGGCACCTTCTCCAGCTGGTTCTGCTGCCCGTTCTTGATGACAATCCTATCGTAACTGCTTTCCCAGCCATTCAAAGTTGAACAGCTGGACACCCATCATCCTTAAAGAGCCAACAGTTGTCCCCTCTGGAACCAGCGTGGCTGGCTCCACAAGACAGGTCGAGAGCCAAACCTCTACCTCATCCTCTCTGTGCCATCGATTTCCAGGCTGGGTGCCTGTGCGAGAGACACAGTCTCAGAAAGAATGTTTACACCCTACCCTGCTTCATGCGTACATTGCAGAGCAATTATGAGCCTACGTGGTGGGCAGGACATGGCCGAGGAGCAGAACCAGCTCCTCTGGAACCTCAAGTCCCTGAAAACATGCTCCTACACATCCAAGAAAAGGAACAGCATGACTTCTGTCTCACCACAGCCCAAACCCATACCACCAAAGAAGACCCTCTGGGAAGGAAAGAATTAGAAAAGGGGAAGAGGGAGACAGGAAGAAAAGTCCTCCCCATTCTTAAAACCCACCTCACACACCACTTCCTTCTTCAGCCCCTTCCTCATCCTCCAGTCCTCACTGGATGGTGGGGTGGGCAGAGGAGGGGAGGAAGAGGGGGGTTCTTTTTTTCTGAGCCCCTAGAGCACTTTAATTTTTAAAAAAGTTTATAGGTATATAATAGTTGCACATATTTATAGGGTATGTGTAATATTTTGACACAAGCACACAATGTGTAATGACCAAATCAGGGTAATTGGGACAACCATCTCCTCAAACATTCAACTTTTCTTTGTGCTGGGAATATTTCAAATCCATTCCTCTAGTTATACTGAATTATACAGTAAATTATTGTTATCTATAGTCATTTTGTTGTGCTACCAAACACTGTATCTCATTCCTACTATCAAAATGTATTTTTTTTACCCATTAACCAACCTCTCTTTATTCCCCCTTCACCACTACTCTTCCCAGCCTCTGGTAACTGCCATTCTTCTCTCTACCTTCACGAGATTAATTTTTTTAGTTCTCACATATGAGTAAAAATAGCAATATGTGTCTTTCTGTGCCTGGTTTATTTCACTTAACATAATAGCCTCCAGTTCCATCCACTTTGCTGCAAATCACAGAATTTCATTCTCTTTTATGGCTGAATAATATTCCATTGTGCATCTGTGACAGAATTTCTTTATCCATTCATCCACTGACGGACACTTAGGTTGATTCTACATCTTGGCTATTGTAAACAGTGCTGCAATAAACATGGGAGTGCACATATCTCTTTAACATGCTAATGTCCTTTTTTTGGGGTATATAACCAGCAGTGGGATTGCTGGATCATATGGTAGTTGTATTGTTTGTTTTTTGAGGAACCACTGTGTTTTCCACAGTGGCTATAAAATACACATTAAAGAGCTTATTGTCACCTGCCTTAGACCACACCATGTCGTAAACATCTTGAGGCCCAAGATTTCCCATTTACTATTGCATGTCTTTAAATACATGGCACAATAACTAAGAACAAATTTGTGCCAAAAAAAAGTTAATTCATTGAGTAAGTCCCAGTGCAGCCAGAATAGACGCATGGCACTACACACCGGTGCCCGAGCTAATCCTGGGCACTTGTGAGAACCTCTCACTTCAATCATGAGACAGATCCTTCCTGCTTCCCCATCCTCTACCCCTCTTTGCCCCTTCCCAGCTCTCATTAGAATTCCTTCTAGGGGCAATATTGCCACCTCTCTCTTTGGGATGACTTGTGTCTGGGAATATTTAGTGTCTGTTTCAGAGATCTTGGTGTTGTTAACTGTCCTAATAAGAAGACCACACCCACTACACTAATGAGGCTCAGAAAGCCTCTGGCACATAGACAGGAGTGATGCTCTAAAATTCTCGGGCTTTTCACTCACTGCCTTCAGGAGTGTTGATGCCCTCTGCTCTATAAACGAACTAAAAGAGAATGAAATTGGAAACAGGTCATTAATGAATACATTCAGAAGGACTCAGGGCTTTGAAACGCTATTATCAGTGATACACTGATTAGCCCCCTACACCGAAGAAAATAAAACATACTATATAACTCTCTTAATATAAAACTGAAAAATAGGCAAAAATAAATTGTTATTAGGACTGCCAGCATAGATAGAAAATCAAAGAAATGACTTTTCCTAAAAGTTGGGAGGATGATTATCAAGAGGGAAGAATCAAGAAGAACATCCAGGGGTTTTTCAGGCAATGCATTTTTCTCAATCCAGGTGGTAGTTTCATGAGTATTTGCTATACAATGACTTGTTATGTGATGCAGATATTCTGTGTTCCTTTACCATATATTTGCATGTGTTACAGCATGTATAATATATACGTTATATTCCACAATAAAAAAGTATAAAAGAAAATCCCAGCTGATTCTTACAACAGCCGTGAAAGGAAGTCGCTATCCTCCTCATTTGCCAGATGAGGAGACGCGGGTACAGAAAGGTTGAGTGACAGTGCTGTCCTCACAGAGCTCCTAAGTGAACAAGATAGGATCTGAGCCTGAAAACAGGACCTTTAAGTCTAGGGCAGGAGTCACCCTACCATCCAGTTGTTAGTGGGAATGGGCAGGAGGGTAAGAACCCACAGAACTTGGCAAGTCATTGGGTGCTGGCATGAGGGAGGGTAAGGGAAAACATCAAAATGACCCCAGATTTTGAGCCTGAACAACGGGAAGATATAGGGGGTTCCATTCACAAATGTAAGAAAAACAGAACCAGGAGGTTGGAGAGTTTAAACATGCTTTCTGACTTCAGCCAGTTTAAACACGCTCTCTGACATCAGCCAGTTTAAACACGCTCTCTGACATCAGCCAGTTTAAACACGCTTTCTGACATCAGCAGTCCCTTACACAGTTGGAAATGCAGAGCTGTCACAGGCCAGTTTAAACACGCTTTCTGACATCAGCAGTCCCTTACACAGTTGGAAATGCAGAGCTGTCACAGGGGAAAACAGTTTACAGCTGGATATATGGAACATGTTTGCACCTGCCCAGGAATGACAGTTGATGCCATAAAGGGAAAAACAATTTCAGGGACGAGGACACAGAAAGAAGAGCAGCACAGATGATGAACCTCATAGAGGTACCAGAGAGATAGAGATGGCAAATGTAAGACTGACTGGGGGAAAGTGATGGAAAAGGATGCTTTACAACAAGGAAAAGTCAGTAAGAAGAGAAAAAATGGGCAGTGGGGACAGATGAGCCCAAGGGTCCTTCCACATGACGCAACCCAAGAAGGATTCCCCATGCCATGAGGATGAGGAGAGGGTGCTGTGTTCATTCAGTTAAGCCAGCTGAGGCCAGAATGACACTGGCCTTCAGGACACAGAAGTGAGGCAGAGAACGTGCACACCCAGAGCTGCTGCTGTGCACAGATCTCTATTCATCACAATTCTAAGAGAGGTCACGGGCACTTAGGTGGCCAGGATCTTGGCAGGGGCAAAGGCACAATTGCTAACTCCATACAGCAAACACTGTGTTTTCTGTTAGGTATTTGCTGTGAGGTGGGGCTTCAGCGTGATGTATGCAAGCATAGGTTTAACTGATCATTGAAGGACAGCAGCAAATTCAAGTCCCCTCTCTTGCATGTAGCTAGCCACACACACACACACACACACACACACACACACACACGCACACACATACACACATACACTAATGATATTAATAGAATCAAGAAAAACCACTGTCTTGGTAAACCACACAGAATTTTGCAAGGTATTTCATACACTTCTGATATGTTATGAATTTAAAGTTGTTCTCAAGATTCTGGCTTCACCCTCCACTATCTGTACACTGGCTTTAAAACTTCCAGTGGATAATCAATTAGTTCTGTACGGTGCTCAGAGTGCAATTTGTTTACATACATTGAGTTGGAAGCCCTCCTGCTTAAATACCAGAATTCAGCCTCTACAGATAATTTTATAAAGTTACGTAGTAAAAATATGCCTAGGCATTTTGGCTTTATATCAAATTATAAACATTTGGCAATCACACTTAATAAAGAAAAGCTTTTGTTTTCTTTCTGTTTTGATGTATAAATCTCGATGTACTGAAAATGTGGCACTTTCAAAATATACTGCAATAAAATCACAGCCTCACTCCAACAACATTATGAGTCGTTGCATGAACTCTTCCCTAGATTTCATACTGAGTTTGTCCCTTTAATACCATCCTCATGCCTCACTCTGAGCATTTAGAGTCACTCCTCCTTCAGATGTGTTTCCTGGCCATCGTTTGAACACTCTGAACAGTGTGTAACCCACTGGAGTATTACCTGGGAGCTGTAACATAATGTATGCTGCGGACACTCCGGCATGGCACATGAAAGGAAGGCCATAATCTTCCATTTTCACTTCCAAGAAGGTGATGTTTACTGTGTACAAATTATGTTCCCGAAAAGAGGCATGGGTTCTATAAAGAAAAGAGCCAGTCATTAATACATGAGTCGTATTTACCTAACATATTTTACAGTCTGTTTTCTGGAGATTAAGGGTTTTCTTGGAGAACACTTTGGACCATCATGTTATCCTAAGAATACTCTGCTGACTGGCCCAGTGAAGTATGTAGATTGTGTATTTCCAAATTTGCATTTTCTTTTGCATTGATATGGACGTATGGTTCTGTAAGCTACAGACATCATTCTCAGCCCCAAAGGCCCTTCCCCATTCCTTTCCACGTATCCTAACTCATCCACACTGCAAGGCCCAACACAAGCTCTCCTGCCCTCTGACTTCATTAGTTTTATTTACACCACTCCATTTATACCACCATAACTTGAGTTTATACCCATTCAATCAGCTAATGATTATGCACTGTCTTCCCTCAGAGCCCTTGTTGGTGCTTGTTTAGTATAGTAAAGAACTATACTACTATTTCTTTCTTCTACTGTTGCAGTATACACATTTGTGTCACTTCCAGTGTTTCCCTAGTATGCCCAGGGCGTTAAGTTTTGAAGGCCTATGGATCATAATATAACTGAATGGAGATGGTACTAATTTTAAGTAGTAGCTGAGTGAAATGGATCTTACTGCTCTCGGGGATACTTGGTATTTTACCATATCTCCCTAATTATGTGGTAGGTGGGATTGATAACATGAATCACTGAGAGGCAAAAGCAAGAGGAGAAGGCAATAGTGACACCAGATTCACTTAGATGGGGAAATCCTTGCTAGCTTTTACAGAAGTCAAAAAAGCAAAATACCTACTCCACCCCTTCTCTGATTCGTTTGGATTCACTATAGTAATCATCCACCAAAGTGTTATTGACTCTCCAGCATCGTAGATTTGTATTATCCTTCGTGTCTGTTATATTACAGTCCACTATCAGGGTGGTACCTAAAAAATCAATATTATCAATATTCAATGAAAATTCTACAAACTTTCAAATTTGTTAACACCTGGATAATGAGTGCATCTTCCTCTCAAGCCTCAAATACCTTTTGGTTACCAGAAATACCCCCATAGGCTAATGTTAATCTATTATTTTCTTTCCCTGGAGAGAGACCATGAGGGGCAAGTGGCCTTCCAGGACATCCATTGTAAAGGAATACATATACATTACCAAATATCATCAGGTACACAAATGTTATTTCTACTCCTAGTAACACTAGCAAAGAACTTGACAGTTCACAAAGTATTTTATGCATTTTCTCCTTCATTCTTTGTATCTTCAAAACAATCTTACAAGGCAGGAAAAGGGGAGGTGCAATTATCCTCATGTTAAGGATGCAAAAACTGAAGTTCAGACAGATAGAGTAACTTGCCCAAATTAATTAGAGGAAGAAATGAGAGATGAACTCTAGATTTCTAACATCAAATCCAGTGATATTTCTACTTCAACAAATGTAACCCCCACCCTTTCCTTCTCTTTCCCTTATCTTGCCTCTACACACATTCACAAATTTCATCAATTTATAGTCTCAGTGGATTTTGTCCCGTGAGCCTAGTAAATTCTAACATTCAAGGAGTGTTCTTTATTCTAAATGATATTTTTAAAAAAATGTGTGTGTGAAATATAACACACATATACCAAAGAGTATAGAACAGAAATGCAAAGTTAATGAACTATCATAAAGCAAGTATCTATAACACTTTCACCTCATGAAGAAAACAGGATATTGTCCAAATCTCAGAAGCAATGTCTTTTGTCCATTTTTTAATCAAATTATTTGTTGTTCTGTTTTTTGGGTTTTTTTGTTTGTTTGTTGTTCAGCTGTTTGAGTTCCTTATATATTCTGGATATTAGCCCCTTGTCAGATGCATAGTTTACAAATATTTTCTCCCATTCTGTAGATTGTGTTTTCACTCTGTTGATTGTTTATTTTAGTGTGCAGAAGTTTTTTGATTTGATGTAATCCCATTTGTCTATTTTTACTCTCGTTGTCTGTGCTTTTGAGGTCTTATCCAAAACATCCCTGTCCAGTCCAATGTCATGAGCACTTCCTTTATGTTTTCTTCTGGTAGTTTCACAGTTTCAGGTCTTATATTTAAGTCTTTAATCCATTTCAAGTTGAGTTTTGAATATATTAAAAGATAGGGGTCTAGTTTCATTCTTCTGCATGTGGATACCCAATTTTCCTATCACCATTTATTGAAGAGACTCTTACTTGTTCAATGTCTGTTCCTGGCACTTTTGTCAAATATCGGTTGTCTGTTGATTTGTGGATTTATTTCTGGACTCTCTATTCTGTTCCATCAATCTATGTGTCTGTTTTCACACTAACATCATGCTGTTTTGATTACCATAGCTTTTTAGTATATTTTGAAGTCAGATAGTGTGATACCTCCAGCTTTGTCTTTGGTTTGGGGCCTTTTGGTCTTTTCCTCAAGATTGCTTTGGCCATTCAGGGTGCTTTGTGGTCCTATATGAATTTTAGGACTGTTCCTTCTCTTTCTGTCAAAATAACGTCATTGGTATTTTAATAGGGATTGCACTGAATCTGTAAGTTGCATTCAGCAGGATGGACATTTGAACCATATTAATTCTTCCAATTCATGAGCAAAGGATAATATATTCAGTGCTGAATGAAAATAAAAACTCTGTCCAAGAATACTATACCAAGCAAAGCTATCCTTCAGAAATGTAAGAAAAATAAAGTCCCTTCCAGACAAGCAAAAACTAAGGGAATTCATTGCTACTAGACCAGCCTTACAAGAAATCCCTAAGGAAATGCTGCAACTGAAAGTGAAAGGGTGATACTTACCATCATAAAAACATGTGAAAACTAACTAGTAGAGGTAAATTCAAAATTGAATTCAGAATATCTCAATTCTGTAATGGTGCTATGTAAATCTTTCAAGCCTCTAGTAATAAGTTTAAAGGTCAAAATGGTCAAAAATAACTACAGACACAATTGGTTATTAAAGAACACACAACGTATAATGATGTGAATTAAGGCAACAAAAGTATAAACTGTTAGGAGGAGGATAAAAGTCTAGAGTATTTTTATGTGACCAAAGTTAAATTGTAATCAGCTTAAAATAGTCTATTATAACTATAAAAGTCTTTATGTTAGCCTCATGGTAGCCACAATGATAGAAATTGCAGCAGATACACAAATAAAAAGAGAAAGGAATCAAAACTTAGGACTATAGAGAACCACCAAACCACAAAAGTAAACAAGAGAGGAAGAAAGAAACAAAGGATCTGGAAAACAACCAGAATACAATTAACAAAATGTCAGGAGTCATTTTCTTACCGATCAATAATAACCTTGAATGTAAATGGATTAAATTCTCTAATTCAAAGACATATAGTGGCAAACTGGATTAAAAGAAAACAACAAGAACCTACTATGTACTGCCCAAAAGAGACTCACTTTACTCACAGACTCACAGTAGGTCCAGTAAGGATACATATACACGGAAAGTGAAGACATGAAAATAAGATATTTCATGCAAATGGAAAACAAAAGCAAGCAGGAATAGCTGCACTTACATCAGAAAAAATAGACTTTAAGTTAAAAATTATAAGAAGAGACAAAGAAGGTCATTATATAATGATCACTAGATTGTTGAATTCCATTGTTGAATTCTCAGTTGCATTTATTTCATTCACTGAATTCTTAAACTCAGACTTCTCTTGGGTTCTTTTTTATAATGTATATCTCTGTTGAATTTCTTATTCAGAAAGGTAAGAAAAATAAAGTCCCTTCCAGACAAGCAAAAACTAAGGGAATTCATTGTTACTAGACCAGCCTTACAAGAAATCCCTAAGGAATTTTTTTTCATAAATTGTTTTTCCGATTTCATTAAATTATTTGCTTGTATTCTCTTGTATCTAGCTGGGTTTCCTTAAGATCATTATTTTGGATTCCTTTTCAGGCATTTAGTAAATCTTATTTTCTTTGAGATTTGTTACTGGAGAATTATTGTGCTCCTTTGAGGTGCCATGTTTCCTGTTTTTTAATGTTTTTTGTGTCCCTATGTTGATAGCTGCACATCTGATGCAACAGTCACCTCTTCTAATTTTATGAAGTAGCTTTCTTAGAGAAAGACTTTTTCTGTAGATGCATCCCAGCATGTCAGTTGGATAGGGTATGTTGGCTTTGGTTCTCGATAGAGACAGAAGTGTAGTCTTCATGCAGTGTCTTCAGCTACAATCCACATCTGCAATATCTTTGAGTGTTTCAGTGGCCTAGGCTGCAGGAGTTTGTACTGGCAGTGGCATGGCTTTGCAGGATGCTGGGCTACCAGGTTGGTTCTCAGGCCAAGGGTGTGTGTGCACACACAGTAGGTCCAATCAAAAAGGGGTGTGGTCTTGCCAGGGGCAGGGCTACTGAGCTGGTTCTCAGGCTGAGGGTGAGTACATACACCCTCATGGGTATGAGGGTGAGCACAGTAGATCTGCTGGTTAGGGGAAGCTTCCCCGGTTGTGCAGGACTGCCTGTCCATACAGAAAGCAGGGCACCATGTGCCTTTGGGCACAGTAATTTCACAGGGCCCATACTCTAAGTAACCAGGATTGTGAAGTTGTAGCCACCTGTATGAATATGGTGGAATAATGGGAAAGTCTTGGGGATGGAGAGATGCAGTGGCTACTGGCCCCCAGAACAGGACTCACTGTAGCAGTAGCTATAATTCCAAGATAGTGCCATGACATAGCTCGTGGGTCATATGGGATAAGGGTGTGCACAAGGTAGTTCCCTGCACTGGAGCAATGTAGCCATGAGAACTCCAGGCTGCTCCCCAAACTGGGCTCAGGGCCTGTGAGGACTGCAGGTTTTTTCTGTAGCAAGAACTGCAGGTGTCTGTGGTAATAATGAAGGTTGCAGGGGCCTTCTGCTTACCATTTCCCTGCAAGGAGAAGTTTCTCTTGGCTCCAAATCAATCTTGGTGGGGGAAACAGACTGACAGAGAAAGAGTGATTTCCTACCCTCTCTATGCTGCCATCCTGGGTTTCCGTGCTCCGCAGAGATTCCATCATTTCTATGCTGTACTCTAGCGCCCTCCTTCAGACACACTAGTCAAAATGTAGCTATTTATTTTATATTTTGGCCCTTTTGTAGGGGAATCAGTGCTAGGAACCCCTAGTCAGCAATTTTGTTGACATACTAATAATCTCTATCTTTATAATATATTTTAATACTTACAAGGAAATGACTCTCTCTTTTTTCTTCTATTCAATTTTTTTCTTGGCTCTTTCCAGTATTTTTGACAGAAATTTTAGAAATGTTTTGACAAGTTTTAGGATATTCAATAATTTAGTTGGCATTATATTAAACTTGTATATTAATCTAGGAGAAATAACATTTTTAATACTGAACATTTCTATTTAGGAACATCTTTTGAAATTTCACTAAAACACATGTTATTTTATGTTCCACCTATAAAATGATAAAATGTTGCATTTCTAATCATGTAGGCAACTCTTTCTAATTTCTTGTTCAGTTGTTCCTTACTATTTTGTTTCTTGTATTGCAATTGTGAATGCTGTTTTCCCTGGTTACATAATATATGCTATTTCAGGCATGTAAAAATGCTATTAGCTTTGAATGTTTATCTTGTATTACAATAACATTAATAAGCAAATGCTAGTCATTTTTTTACTTAATTTTCTTAAAATTTCTAAGTAGAAACCAATAGATCATGTTTTTAAAATTATGTTTGTCTTCCTCCCTCCAAGACTTCCAAAACTCCTTCTTTTGCCTTTTAATTGTCTAAATACATTAGCTAGAATTTCCAAAGACAGGAGTAGGGGAAGAAAGTCAACTAAGAGAGATAAAACAGCCAAATGTGTCTTTTAAGACTATTCACATAATGAGTAATGTGTAGACAATTACCCTTTTTATGGGTATTATAATTTCCTTGAAAGTTTAAAAGAATTCTCCTAAAAACATATAGGCCTAGAGGCATTTAAACAGATTTTATCTCTTACCATTTTTTGTTTTATGTAAACTTTCCCACGTTTCTAATTATTTTATATTTGGGTGTCTCGCACTTAGGGGATTAGATTTGCTGGAAGTTTATCTTTCTCCCCAACTCCCACCTCAACTCTTCTGCCCTTAACCAACTTTGGGACAGATTCAATTAGTTTATTTTCCTTTAATAAATTCATTATTTTCTACTTTTATTATAGTTGTTTAATTGGTCTTCTTATAGAGTCAAATGGTTAGTTGTATATTTTAATTATTTCCACAATTATTAATAAGAATGTTATTTAAAGATATAAACTCGTTTAGAGTACAGCATTAGTCATATGCCACGAAATTTGATATGAAGTATTCTCACTATCATTATTTTCTAAATATTCTTAAACTATGGCTTTGGTTCTCTAACCAAAAACACAAATAATTAAGAGATGGATTTTTTGTTGTTTACATTTTTAAATGGTTTTTTTTTTTTTAGTTTTAATTGACAAATAATAATTACATATATTTATGGGTACAATGTGATGTTCTGATATATGTTTATATTGTAGAATAATTAAATCAAGCTAATTAACAAATTCATCACTTCACATACTTAATGAGTGTGATTATTTTATTGTTTTGGTTTAGGTACAAATTTTTACACTTACTGCATCATGATTATACCCCATGATCTGTACAATTTCCTCTTTTGGACTCTGGGTTTTTCATAGATGTTTCTGAGAGTGATCTATATATTAGACACATTACTTTTGCTAGATTACTTGAACCATGTAGACTCTTACTTTCCTAAAAAATTTCTCAAAGCAAGAGTATGTTAAAACCTCCCCCTACAACTGAAACAATTGTGTTGTTCTATTGTATTGTATTTCTGAGACTTTTTGCATTATATATTTTGATACACTACTATTTGACACATAAAAGTTTCTATTTTTGGAGGTGTTGAGATTTTTGTCTAATTTGCTTTTTCTTCAGATGTAATACAGCATATTTATTTTACTACTTTGTTTTTTTTTTTTTTTTTTTTTTTTTTTTTTTTTTGAGACAGAGTCTCACACTGTCACCCAGGCTGGAGTGCAGTGGCGCGATCTTGGCTCACTGCAAGCTCCGCCTCCTGGGTTCACGCCATTCTCCTGCCTCAGCCTCCCGAGTAGCTGGGACTACAGGTGCCCGCCACCACGCCTGGCCAATTTTTTGTATTTTTTTAGTAGAGACGGGGTTTCACCATGTTAGGCAGGATGATCTCAATCTCCTGACCTCGTGATCTGCCCGCCTCAGCCTCCCAAAGTGTTGGGATTATAGGCTTGAGCCACCGTGCCCAGCCACTAGCAGTTATTTTTTAATTTAAAAAAATAATTTGACCCCTTTTTATCTACGTAGATCACAAACTGAGGCAATGCTTATTGATGCTTTTCCATGCAGATTAAGGAATGTAACATAATATTTTTTTCACTCCTTTCATATACCTTGCTTTGTGAGGTAATACAATCCAGAACTCCTGGTCAACATTATTTAATAGTAGTTTTATATTATACTACATATTGTCTGAAGAATTATTTGCATCTTCATTGCCTTTGCATAAACAGATTAATCATTTTGGGCCCAGAGTCCTCACTGACAGACTTCTCTGCCACCACAACTTTTCCAAGCTTCAGCTCTCTGGTGTTTTATTTTGATTCCTCTCCCCAAGAGCTCAGGTATATCAAAAGTTGGAAACTGGGTGTGTATGGGATTTATCTTCATCCTTAACATTCAAATATTCACCAGAATACGCAAACATAATGAGCTCTTCCCCTGGTGATTTCAATGGCTTAAATGATTTTACTCACCAAGCTGTACTTCAATTGAATTATTTTTTGGATAAATGATTTTAGGGACACTTCCTCCATATCCAGCTCTTTCTGCTAAGAAATCATACCCACAGGAAATTCATTAGAATCACATATGATACATTCCCAAGTACTTTGATGCAATAGCATGAAGCCCAACACAGCAGACCATCAATAAACTCTGGTCAAAATCTCACTCCATAAATACACATTTTCAACCAGAAGTAACTGAATTGCCAAAAAAGAAAAAACAATAAGCTAGAAGCTGAGCTATAAAGAGAGTCCACTTTGGCCATTATATTTTGGTATAAACCATAAACTATATTGTTTACAGTGTAAACTAATAAGCTTGTATAATAAAATCTCATTACTTAATAATCCAAAAACACTTTTCAGGCAGTGGCTATAATAAGCAAAGGCCTGGCTTAGGTGCTAGCTTGAGAGAAATAGTAACCCTCTTATTTCACCTTCAGAAAATTCCCTCACGCAATTCCTGTTCCATGGCAACCATTACTCTGTTTTCTATTTCTACAGTTTTGTCCTTTTAAGAATGTTATAGTGATGGAAAAACACATAATATCATGTTTTTGAATTACTTTAAAATAACCTTGGGAACTGGTGGGAGTGAGTAGAGGTAAAGATGAAAAAAATCTAACCAGAAGTTGATAATTGTCGAAGTTGGGTGAGGGATCTGTGAGGGTTCATCACATCTTCAGTTTTGCTCTTCCTCCTCCAACTCTGCATTTCCATATTCTTTTACATCCCATCCTCTTCTATTATTCTTCCGACTTTTCATCCTACCACCAAACTTTAGCATTGTCTCCCTGTATTGACTCCCTGGACTCCTGGCCCCTGAGTCTTTCTGTACTTCTTCCCTCTCCCATTTGTCTACCAAAATTTAGTGGTCACCTACTTAGTTCCATTATTCCTCCTATATATTTGGAGTGGGATATGGAAAAGTTGCAAGAGAGGAGCTAAGAAAAATGCAAAAACACATACATTTTATGATGGCAATAATAATTGTGCATTCCACACACTATTTAAATGCAGCATGTCCCAAACAAAAGTTATCCCCAGCTAGTTAATGTACCATCACCCACTAGATCACACACATGTAAAATCCAGAAGCCATTCTAGGCAACAGCTTTTCTTTCACCTTCTTCAATCTATCAATCACCAAATTCAACTACTTTCACTTCCTCATTTCTCAGTCTGGCTTTTTCTTTACTCCTAAGCCTTCTATTTTCCATTCTTTTCCTAAGCAATCTCATTCACACCCACTTCTTCAAATATCATTTCAAGGCCAATGACTTTGAAAGTCGTGTCTCCAGTCCTTCCTCTAAGCTCCAGACCCATACGGGCCATGACCTACTCTGCACCTCCCCAATCCAAAGGCACCTCATCCTCAACATAGCAATGACCAAACTTATGGTCTCACTCCTAAATCTGGTTTTCCTCTGGAGCCATTTTATTTCACTGAATAGCATCACTATCCAGTCAATAGTGCATGTCAAAAAACCTGGTTAACTTTTTTGACCTTGCCATATTTCTCCCCATATTCAGTCCAACACTAAACCCTGTAGGTTTTACCCCTTAAAACGCCTTGAACCCATCCACATCTCTCCATCTTCAATGACACCATGTTACCTGTGCCTTCATGCCTTACCTGAACTTCTACACCTGCACTTCTGATCCACCCTGGAATAGATCATTCTATGCACAGCAGCCAGTCTGCTGTTTCAGAAGTGAAAATCAACCCATGCTACTCTCCTGCTTTCAATCTGTCTGGCTGCTTGTCATTGTTCTTAGAATAAAATTCATGCTACTTACTCTGAATTGCTGGTTCCTACATGATCTTGGCTCCTGACTACTTACCCAGCCTCATCACCTACCATAATTTCTCTCATTCAGGATCACTCTAGCCCTGCTTTCCACTCCTCAGATATTCCGAGTTCCCTGTTGTGCTAGGGTCTTCACATTTGCTACTTCCTCAGTCTAGAAAAAATCTCCCAACTCTGTTATCCACATAATGCTTCCTGACCATCAGCATCACTATTACCAGAAAGCTTTCCCTGAGCCACTGCCTTCTCACCAGGCCCTGGTCTGTTTAATCTCAGGTTTTTCCTTTCCTTCATTGCTTTCATCTTCCCTATAATTACACATCTTATTGGTGAATTATCTGATTAATCTCTGCCTTCCTTCCTCTCAGCCTTCAAGCTTCATCAGAGCAGTGGTGGTGGCTGTTTTCTTCACCACGATGTTCTCTCTGCCTGGCACAGAACATAGCTTTGTTCAGTACTCAGCAAAGAGTCCTTAAATGATTGCTTGAAGAAGAGCTCTCCCATGGCCTCTTCCCAAGTTGAGACTATCAGCACTCTTTTGGATATTTTATCAGCCTCCTAAGTGGTCTCCAAGCTGCAAGGCCCTCGTCAACTCTGGCTTCAAACCATCTCAAAACTGACATCTCCCATCACAAATGCAGCCCAATGACTCTGCATTTGCACTGTCCCAGGGCCCTTCAATGGCTGTGTGGTAAAGCCTATGCATATGCAGCCACCTGGACCTTGCCCCTGTTTAACTCCATGGCCTCAGCGCCCACCCTCCCCACCCCATATTCACATAGGCTCTAATGAAAGTCATTTTAGATCCAACATAAACATAATGCTTAATACTTCCATGCTTTGTCCTATACTGTTCCCTCTGTTCTTTCTGCCTAGAGACCCCCTCCTCGCCCTCCTTTACTTTTGTGAATCCTATTCATTCTTCAAAACTCAGCTGAGAACTCCTTTCCTCTTAGAATCCTTCCTAGACCATTTGCTTGCCACCCATGGACCCTTCTTAATCTTTTCCTGCTCCACAAACACTGTCTGTGACTCTAGCCTTAGCACATGATGTTAAAATGATCCATTTAACCCCTAGATTCACCACCACCGGGCTGATAGTTTCATAGTAGAAGAAACAATGCTTTTCATTTTTGAATTATCAGGACCTACCATAATACTAGCATATAACAGATCATAAATAAATATTTATTGAACATGAAGTAGTGACTACTGAACCCAGTTACTTCTTAAGGGATTCTTCATTTTACCTGAGCAATTTTACCTTTCAAAATTTCCCCTCAGTTACCAATGTAAAGTTAATGCGTTATAGAAGTCAATCATTCGCTTAATAAATAGATCTGTGCTTAATCTAGGCCAGGCACTGGGCTCAGTGCCAGGGATTCCACTTTGAACAAGATGAGGAAGTTGCTTTCTTTCAGAGAGATAATGGTCAGTAGAAAACCCAAGAGCATTAAAATTAAAAAAACAAAACAAAACAAAACAAAACAAAAAAAAACCTTGTACAATTAATTTGCTTAATTACTGTGCTTTTAGCAAGAACAATTAAAATTGAAAACCACCCAAAAATATTTAAATTAAAGGAGCAGTTGCAGCAAAGAACATGGAAGGGCTAGAACAGGCTCTCTAGAAGAACAGCTAGAATGCAGGGAGTCATTGGACTGTACAGAATAAAGAGCCCTGTCCTGCAAAGGCAGCACCCAACCATGCTGGCTCCCATCTGTGCTGAACAGATCCCCCGAGGGATCCACAGCATCCAGAAATAGCTCCGTCTCCCCCAGTACTCTGAAGTGTGATGGAAACTAGTGACAAATAGGAAGGTCTATATCAAAGAAGTATCCAGCCTTTGGTTCTTCTCATCTAGATGAGTAAATATAGAAAACAACTTTCTACTAAAGAAAGAGCAAAAGCCACTACAGCAGGAACTCCTTGTCCAATGTGTTTGGAAAAACCAATGCTGGCCTGGGCACTGAATGCCAGTGCTCTGGCTCTGTTTCTGACAATAACCAGCTTTGTGACCTTCGGTAAGTTGCTTCTCTCCTGCAACTCTGTAAAATGTACAGCTTGCAGATAGAATGTGGAGCAAGATGGCAGAATGGAAGAATCCGCCAATTGTCTCCCCTACAAGGACACCAAGTTAACAACTATCTACACAGAAGAAACACCTTCATAAGAACCAAAAATCACTCATAGTATCTGGTTTTAACTCTGTATCACAGAAAAGGACACTAATGAGATAGAAAAAACAGTCCTCAATCGCCAATGCCACCCTCGCCAACCCCCCACCGTGGCGGCATGGTACTGAGAGTGTCTCTGGTTGCTGGGGAAGAAAGAACACAGCAATTGTGAGGCATGAACTCAGTGCTGTCTTGTTAGAACAGAACAGAAAACCGGACCAAACTCAGCTGCCACCGGCCCATGGAGGGAGCATTTAAACTAGCCCTAGACAGAAGAGAACTGCCGATCCCAGTGATCAGAACTTGACTTCCCATAAATCTTACCACCAAAGGCTAAAGTGCTCTGGGTCTCTAAGTAAACTTGAGAGGCAGTCTGGACTGCAACTCTTAGGTGAGTCCTAGTGCTGCCCAGAGACCGTGTACTGGAGTGGGGCATGCAATATACCTCAGTATTTCCATCTAGGACAGCCAAGGGAGTGTGGGCATCACCCCTCTTTACCACCCCAGACTGCACAGCTTATAGCTCTAAAAGAGATGCTTTCCTTCTGCTAAAGGACAGTAGAGGGAAGAGTAGAGAGGACTTCATCTTGCATCTTGGATACCAGCTCAGCCACAGCAAGAGGACAATGATCAGAGTCATGAGGCCCCTGTTCCAGGCCTCCCAGACAACATTTACAGACATACCATGGGCCAGAAGGGGACCTGCTGCCTTGAAGGAAAGGATTCAGTCCTTGCAGCACTCATCACCTGCTCACTGAAGAGCCCCTGTGCCATGAGTAATCAGTAGCAATTATCCAGGTACTACGGTGAATGCCTTGGGTGAGCGTCTGAAACTTGCTGGCTTCAGGTGAGACTCAGCACATGACCAGCCGCAGTGGTTATAGGGCAAAACTCCTTTTGCTTGAGAAAAGCAGAGGGAAAAGTCTGTCTTGCACTTTAGGTACTAGCATAGCCACAGGGGAAGGCAGATCATGAAACAGGCTCTTGAGGTCCCCGATTCTAGGACTTGAATCTTGGCTGGCACTTCTGCACATGCTCTGGGCCAAAAGGGAGCCCAACGCCCTGAAGAGTGAGTCCCAGGAAGGCAGCATTGGCCACAAGCTGACTTAAGAGCTGTTGGACCTTAAGAGAACATCTGCGGTAGTCTGGCAGGACTCCTTGTGGCCGGCTGTGGCGGTGGCTGTGGATGGTGAGGCTCCTCTGCCTTTGGAAAGGGGAGGGAAGAGTGGGAAGAACTACGTCTTGTGGTTTGACTGCCAGCTCAGCTGCAGCACAAAAAAAACACTTGATAGACTTCTAAGGTTTACTCTAATCCCGGACTCCTAGACGGCACCTCTGGATCCTCCCAGGGCCTGAGAGACCTCACCAATGGCAATCAGCCCTGATGGAAGGGACACAGGCTCGGCTGGCTTTGCCACCAGCTAACTGTAGAGCACCAGGGCCTAAAGCAAACATAAGCAGTAGCCAGGGAGTGGGTAAAGCAGGCCTTGGGCAAGACCCAGTGCTGTGCTGGCTTCAGGTATGACCCAGCAGTCATAGTGGTCATGGCCACAGGGGTGCCTATGTCACTCCACCCTCAGCTTTAGGTGGCTCAGAACAGACAGACAGACTCTGTTTGGGAGAAAGTAAGGGAAGAGAACAAGTCTCTGCCTGATATCCAGAGAATTATCCCAGATATTGTCCAAGATCATCAAGGTGGTACCTCTACAAGTCTGTAAGGACGACAGCATTACTGGGCTTAGGGTGCCCCCTAAAGCAGATACAGCTTAGATCAAAACACTCAAATCCTTTTGAAGGCCTTCCCAAGAAGGACAAGTACAAATAAGCCCAGGCAGTGAAGACTACAGTAAATACCTAACTTTTCAATGCCCAGACACTGAAGAACATCTACTAGCATCAACACCATCCAGGAAAACATGACCTCCTCAAATGAATTAAATAAGGCATCAGGGGCCAATCCTGGAGAAACAGAGACATGTGATCTTTTAGTCAGAGAATTCAAAATAGCTGTGTTGAGGAAATGCAAAGAAATTCAAGATAACACAGAAAAGGAATTCAGAATTCTATCAGATAAATTTAACAAGGAGATTGAAATAATGTTTTTTTAATCAAGCAAAAATTCTGGAAATGAAAAAAATGCAATTGGCATATTGAAGAATGCATCAGAGTCCTTTAATAGCAGAATGTATCAGGCAGAAGAAAGAATTAGCAGGCTGGAAGACAGGCTATCTGAAAATAAACAGTCAAAGGAGACAAAAGAAAAAAGAATAAAAAACAATGAAGCATGCATACAGAATCTAGAAAATAGCCTCAAAAGGGCAAATCTAAGAGTTATTGGCCTTAAAGAGGAGGTAGGGAAACAGAAAAGAGTAGAAAGTTTATTCTAAGGGATAACAGAGAACTTCCCAAACCTAGCGAAATATATCAGTCCCCAAATACAAGAAGGTTATAGAACACCCAGCAGATTTAATCCAAAGGAGATTACCTCGAGGCATTTAATAATCATACCCCCAAAGGTCAAGGACAAAGAAAGGGTTCTTAAAAGCAGCAAGAGAAAAGGAACAAATAATATACAATAGAGCTCTAACACATCTAGTAGCAGACTTTTCAGTGGCACCTTATACACCAGGAGGGAGTGGCATGACACATTATAAAAATGTTTACCCTAGAATAGTATATCCACAAAAATAACCTTCAAACATGAAGAAGAAATAGACTTTCCCAGACAAACAAAAGCTGAAGGATTTCATTTGCTGACCTGTCCTACAAGAAATGTTAAAGGGAGTACTCCAATCAGAAAGAAAAGGACATTAATGAGCAATAAGTAATCATCTGAAGGTACAAAACTCACTGGTTATAATAAGTACACAGAAAAACACAGAATATTTTAACACTGTAACTGTGGTGTGAAACTGTTCTTATCCTAGAAAGACTGAATAATGAACCAATCAAAAATAATAACTACAACAACTTTTCAAGGTGTAGTCAGTACAATAAGATATAAATAGAAGCAACAAGAAGTTAAAAAGCAGGGGAATAAAGTTCAAGTGTAGAACTTTTATTAGTTTTCTTTTTGCTTTTTTGTTTATGCAAACAATATTAAGTTGTTATCAGGTTAAAATAATGGGTTATAAAATAGTATTTTCAAGCCTCGTGGAAACCTCAAACCAGAAAACATACAATAGAGACATAAAAAAATAAAAAGCAAGAAACCAAATCATATCATCAGACAAAATCACCTTCACTAAAAGAAGACAGGAAGAAAAGAAAGGAGGAAGAGAAGATCACAAAACAAGCAGAAAACAAATAGCAAAATGACAAGAGGAGTAACTTCTTACTTATCAATCATAACATTAAGTGTAAATGGACTAAACACTCCAATAAAGAGACATAGAATGGCTGAATGAATGAAAAAACAAGACCCATTGATTGTTTCCACACTTCACCAATAAAGACACACATAGATCGAAAATAAAGGGATGGAAAAAGATATTCCATGCCAATCGAAAACAAAAAAAGAGCAGGAGTAGTTATACTTAGAGAAAATAGATTTCAAGACAAAAACTATTAAAAAAGACAAAGAAGGTCACTATGTAATGATAAAAAGGTCAACACCCAACACTGAATCACCCAGATATAAAAACAAATATTATTGGAGCTAAAGAAAGAGAGGCTCTAATACAATAACAGCTGGAGACTTCAATATCCCACTTTCAGCATTGGACAGATCTTCTGGACAGAAAATCAACAAAGAAACATCGGACTTAATCTGCACTACAGACCAAATGGATCTAATGGATCCATTTACAGAACATTTCATCCAATGGCTGTAGAATACATATTCTTTTCCTTAGCACATGGATCATTCTCAAGGACAGACTATATGTTAGGTCACAAAACAAGTCTTAAGACACTGAAAAAATTGGAAAAATATCAAGCATCTTCTCTGACCACAATGGAATAAAACTAGAAATTAATAACAAGAGGAATTTTGGAAACTATACAAACATATGGAAATTAAATCGTATGCTTCTGAATGATCAGTGGGTCAATGAAGAAATTAAGAAGGAAATTGAATAATTTCTTGAAACAAATAATGGAAACATGACATACTAAAACATATGGGATACAGCAAAAGCAGTACTCAGAGAAAAGTTTATAGCTACAAGTGCCTACATCAAAAAAAGAGGAAATACTTCAAATAAACAATCTAATGGTATATCTTAAAGAACTAGAAAAGCAAGAGCAAACCAGGTCTAAAATCAGTAGAAGAAATAAATCAAAACGAAAAAAACACAGAAGATCAATGAAAAAAAAGTTGGTTCTCTGAAAAGGGAAACAAAATTGACAAACCTTTAGCCAGACTAAGAGAAAAAGAGAAGAGATACAAATAAATAAAATCAGGAATGAATAAGGAGACGTGACAACTGTTATTGCAGAAATCCAAAAGATTATTAATGGCTACTATGAGCAACTATATGCCAATGAATTGGAAAATCTAGAAGAAATGGACAAATCCCTAGACAAATACAACCTATCAAGATTGAATCGGGAAGAAATCCAAAACCTAAACAGACCAATAACAAGTAACAATATAAAAATTTTAATAAAGTCTCTTTATTAAAGAGAAAGAAGTCTCTTTATTAAAGGAAAATCTGGGACTCGATGGCTTCACCACCAAATTCTACCAAACATTTAAAGAAGAACTAATACCAATCCTACTCAAACTGTTCAAAACAATAGAGGAGGAGGAGATATTTCCAAATTCATTCTATGAGGCCAGTTATTACCCTGATACCAAAACCAGACAAAGACACATCAAAAAAAAAAAGAAAGAGAGAGAGAGAGAGAAAACTATAGGCAAGTATCTCTGATGAATATTGATGCAAAAATCCTCAACAAAGTACCAGCAAACAGAATTCAACAATACATTGGAAAGATCATTCATCATGAGCTAATGAGATTTATCCCTGGGATGCAAGGATGGTTTGACATTTGTAAATCAATCAATGTAATACATCATATCAACAAAATAAAGGATAAAAACCATATGATCATTGCAATTGATGCTGAAAAAGCATTTGATAAAATTCAGCAGGCCTTCATGATAAAAACCCTCAAAGAACTGGAATTAGAAAGAACATGCCTTAATGTAATAAAAGCCGTATGTGACAGACTCACAGCTAGTATCATACTGAATGGGGAAAAACTGAAAGCCTTTCCTCTAAGTTCCGGAGCACAACGAGGATGCCCACTGTCACCACTGTTATTCAACATAGTACTGGAAGTCCTAGCTAGAGAAATCAGACAAGAGAAAGATATAAACAGCATCCAAATTAGGAAAGAAGAATTCAAATTATCATTGTTGGCAAATTATATGATCTTATATTTGGGAAAACCTGAAGACTACACAAGAAAACTATTAGAAGTAATAAATTCAGTGAAGTTGCTGGGTACAAAATCACCATACAAAAATCAGTAGCATTTCTATATGCCAACAGTGAACAATGTGAAAAGAAATTTTACAAGTAATCCCATTTACAATAGCCACACATAAAACCATATGATCATTTCAAAAATATTAAAATGCATAGGAATTAACCAAAATTAAATACCTGGGAATTAACCAAAGAAGTGAAAGATCTCTATAATGAAAACTATAAAACACTGATGAAAGAAATTGAAGAGGACACCAAAAAAATGAAAAAATATTCTATGCTCAAGGATTATAAATATAAATATACACATATTATGTAATATATACACCTATTGTGTATAATATGTAATACATCATTATTATATATAATACATCTTTTATTATGTAATATATACACATATTATATATACACCTATTATGTGTATATATTATAAACACATAAATATATACACCTATTATGTACCCACAAAAATTGAAAACTAAAAAAATTAAATTAAATTAGTGGCTTGAGTTAAATTACTTTTAGGGTTTCTTCTTCCTCTAAGGTTCTACTTTCAAACCTCCAGGCATATGTTCAAGAGAGCTGGCTGCCCTGGGATGAGAACACAGGTCCCATGAGCAGCAGGATAACCCAGGACCATGTCCAGAACTCTGAGCTCTGAAGCACTTGAGGCAGGGGAGGCCTCAGCTGGAAGGCCTGCAGGAATATTCACAACAATGAAGGCTGAGGTGAATGAGAGTCATGTTCATCACATCTACCATTTTCTAGATACTTGTGTTTCATCAGGCACCCCAGCAGCTCGTCTATGTGTATGATCTCATTTAATTTTCACAAATCAACCAAGAGTTTTGAGTGTTCTGTTGTTCAGAAGAGGGAACTAAGCTGCTCATGCCCTTCTGCCTCACTCTTCCCACCTTCTGATTCTAAGAGCGGCAGGTCTGAGAGCCTGCTAGCCTTCAGGGAAACCAAGACCTAGAATCACTCCTGCTCAAATCCCAAAGCCCAAAGCCAGAAGCCAGTTCCCACAAAGCCAAAAGGAGACAAGGCGACAGACATACATGAGCATACTTACTGATGTTCACAGTGATGCCATTTAAAACTTCGTACTGCTTCCCTGAGTGTGTCAGTATGACTTGACATGCGTAGTTCCCTCTGTCCTCTGCTGAGACATTGCTCACCAAAAGCCTGGTTTCCAAAATGGTGAACCGCTCCCCTGTAATCTCGTTACAGTCCTAATACAAATAAAAACAAAATTCAATTCAATGAATACTTAGAAACCTGTGTGATCCCTAGAATTTAGGTAATTTACAAACTAACTGAAAGACAACAGAGAGCTAGCTAGCTAGCTAGGTAAACAGAAAAATAGGTAGATGACAGATTGATGATAGATAGACAGAAAGACACAGCAGAATTCCTTGCCCAGTCTGTGTGTATATATATGCGTGTATGTGTATATAGATATACACAGATTTGACAAAGGATATTTTACAGGCTGAAGTGAATGATACAAACATTAAGTCTAGCAGGAGTTGAGAGGCGAGTGGCCTATGTGAGTTGGAAGGAAGATTTCATGGAGGAAAACTGAGCCTGGGTCAGTTTTTCACAGGAGGACATGAACAGGCAGGAACGTCCTCCACCTTCAGGGGCCCATGTCTGCCAGTGGACTCCCACTTAATGGCCAAGTCCCTCTGCCAAGACTGGAAACCCGGGTTCATAATGACTGCTCCCACTGCAGGCCCAATTACACTTTCTGCACTTATCAAACATTGGACTTTATAGAAATCCAAAATAATTCTTCACCAACATCCAATTTGAAGGTCTGAACAGTGAGCAAAGGAAGCTGGCCAGGTTTATGGAGGGCAGATGTCACATCACTTCTCCCGCTCCCCCCGTCTCCTCCATGGACAAGGCAACAACCTTACACCCAACCAACCAGAAGACCAGTGAGTCTCAGGAATGCTTTCTCTCCCAGCAACCATCCAGAGGGCAAGCCTCACCGTTCCTCTGTCCTGTCCTAGGCTCACATTCTCATGCTAATTACCACTTCTTTTATACCTTGGGCCCACTTCTGAATTCTCCCAAACCTGTTCCCTGTCCTTCAAGAAGCTGCACTCCACAGAGTGACTGCTTAGCTAAGTGGTCCATTTGTTCATTCAAACATTGGAGTTCCTGCAGTTTTCTTGCACCATGACAGGCCTGGCCATGCAGGACTAACATGCAATCCCTCTCCTCAGGAAGCACACAATCTAAAAGATACAACCAATATGGAAACCCCTAATTAAATAAATATTTACCTGCCTAAGCGTTAAGCTCTCTCCTCACTTAGGCACGGTTCAGAGTCAGAGTTCATTCTCCACCCCTGGAACAGCATGAATAGAGCCGCCCAGCAGGATGCAGTAAATAATTAATGCCAAACAAGCACTGGTTTATTTATAATGTGAAATGCTACTTCCTAGAAGGCTTACATTATTTCCCTATAAATACCTGACATGGGAAACCAACTCATAATCTGACAACTGCTTATCAAATAAAATGGGAGTTACTAATCAGAGTTAGATATATAAAGGCATCAGACTCTGATACTGTGGTGTCTCCTTCTTCAGGATACAGACAAGCACTTTTTTTTTTTTTTTTTTTTTTTTTTTTTGTGAGACAGAGTCTTAGCTCTGTCGCCCACTTCCTGAGCTCAGGGGATCCTCCCACTCCAGTCTTCTGAATAGCTGAGACTATAGGTATGCATCACCACACCCTAATTTTTTGTTATTTTAGCACAGACAAGGTTTCACCATGAAGCCCAGGCTGGTCTCAAACACCTGGGCTCAAGGAGTCTGCCCACCTCAGCTTCCCAAAGTGCTAGCACTACAGGCGTAAACCACTGCACTCAGCCCAAACGAAGCACAAAGTCTAGTCCTTGTACCACATAAACCTCTTCCCTGGACAGTCTTCCCTGGATAGTCTCTGGCTAGGTATAGTCTCTGGGCCTCCCTTTCTGTGCTTTCACGGTTGAGCAGTCGTCTTTCTGAAGGATTCATTCTTTCTTTCAAGATATACATATTTTAATCACCTTAAAGTTCAGCCTCGCAGTTGAAGGCCATTCTGTTGCTTTGCTATAACTTGAACTGCCTCTGTTCTGATCCACTGGAGCATTATTTCAAAGGTTAAACTCTCAACAAGCTTGGATTTAAATTTAAAATCTTTAGGGTAATGTCTCACTAACAAGATTTAAAATTAAAATATTAAGAACAATAGCGTCCACTTTTGAATGCCTTATACATTCCAGGCATCGTGAAGAAAACTCCTGACCCAGGACATACAATATTTCAGAAACACAAAATAACCTGAGAATTCTTACTAAGATGCAATGAGTACAGAAGAGCGATGGAGATAAAACTGGTGAGGTAGTCAGGAGCCCTGTCACAGAAAACCATGAAAAGGAGATGAGCATCAGAAGCCTTCTGAGCAAGAGAATAAGACAATCAGATTTTCTTTTGAGAAACATCCTTTAGTTGCTGTGTAGTTTAAAGGATTAAAATAATGCAATGCTAAAGATCTTTTAGATTTTATTTCCATAAACTGAGGCCAAATGGAACCTAAACTAAAGCAGGGAAGTAAGGATAGCAAGTGAAAGACAAAAAACAATGATTTTAAGCAGTTCCAGTCCACTGAATGTAGTGACAAATTTGGGATACACAGAGGGAGCAGGACTTCTACAGTCCTAGCTTGGGTATGCAAAGGTGTTACTAGGAAGAAGAAAGAATGCAAAGAAATGGAGAAAATTGTTCTATTTGGGGTAAGATTAAAAAATAGCTCTAAACATGGTGCATGGCGTGAGTGGTGGGGATGGGATGGTCTAAGGAGAATGTATATTAGACGGTTGGACAAAGGAATCCAGAGGGTGGAAGAAAGATCCAAGTGGAAGAGAACTGGGAGCCATACGGAGAATATAGAGTGAAATGGATGGTTCTATAAATCATCCACTTGAACGTAAGCAAAAGCGATCATAGAAGATGACCACGGCTGAAACTATGGGGAACCTCAAATCCTAAGACCCAACTATAGAGGAAAAAAACTCAGTGATGATTACAAAGGAAGCACCAGAAAAAATAAAAATAATGATAAAAAAAGATAGAGACAAATAATGAGTAAGTCTTAGAAGAAAATGAGAAAGGAGTTTCCAGCTGATGGGAGTGCCCAGCAATGTTGAATGCCACAACCAGGTTGAAAATGAATGTCGGTTTAGCAACTGGAGAGGCCGAAGTAACTTTAGCAAGTTCAGATTGAGTACAGTGATGGGGGCCCCAAACCACTGTGCTGAGGAGTAATTTGGGATTGAAATGAAAACAAAACTGGAGACATTACCACTTTTCCAGGTGTAGACAGATGTCTTAATACCCTAACCTTGTCCTCTGTCAGCTCTTCAATTTCAAAGACATCCTGGGGACTTCTCTCAGTTTTCAATTCTCCCAGACAAAAGCCAGGATTATCATAGGGATTTGCCATTATCCAGAACCCCTGTCTCCAAGTTCTTAAAATTAAATATATTACTTTCTGACTGATTCCCTGTTCCAGTTCATTCATTCCTTTATTGTAACTAAATAATGATAATCTCTAATATTTATGTATTAGGTACTTATTACGTACTCATGCTGAACTAAATGCTTTGTGGATAGATTAGGTCATTTACTCTTTGAAACAGGGCCATGAGGCTATATCTCTCTGTCTGGATTTAGCAAACAAAAATCACTCTTTATTTTATGCAGAAAAGGGTTCAAGACAAGATACTAGGTGCTTTGCAAAATCTGTGAAAGTACTCAGGAAGTGGCATCGAGGCCAGAACCACACTGCCGAACTGGCTTGCCCTGAGAGCTGCTACTTCTACCACAACCTGGAAAGTGGGGAAGTGACTCTAAAATACACCACCTGCAATTCAGAGACCAGGAGTTGCCACTTACACAACTCCAGTGTGTCAAGTAAAGCCACATCAGGAAGAGCCACCCCAACAAATAAGGCGGAATACTCAGCTCCCACAGATCTGGAGACTGGACACTTCAATACTGCTGGAGAAATTTCCGTGTCTCCAGGGCTGTGCGTTCCAGTAGAAAAAGCAGGAAGATCCACCATCCTCACCTTCACCTTTCAGCAAAGCCAGCTGGAGACATGGAATTCCATCCAGAGCCTTTGCAGTAGGTGACTCAGCAAAATGCAAGGTGGTTTGGTCATTTTGTTCCTGTGTCTTTTTCGCTTTATGGCCTCTACAGGATAAAAAGGCTCGCCATGGATGGTGAGTGTCTACTCACTATGGGCATCACACTTTTCCACCTGAACTTTCTATCCATTCAACTCACTTTTCCACCTTAACTGGAATTAGCCCACCTGACCTCTCTATTTTCATCTAATTTCCAAGCTCTTTCAGGTATCATTTCCTTTCCTGTCCATCCTGGATTCATGTGTCCATCACTTCAATCACTTCACTTCCAGTATCTCAACTCTGTAGCCCTCCGTCCTTCCAGCATCTTCACCTGCAAAGCCCCCATTCTGATGGATCCCTTCATCCCTCTCCTACATACCTCCAACCAGAGAGCAGAGCACTATAGGAGATAATCACATAAACAGGCGTCTTGGTACCACTACAAATTCGTAGTCTTCACCTTAGCAATTCTTTGCATCTCCATCTATTTACCTACATTACTCTTTCAAATTTTCCCCATAACATATCCTTACAATGATAAAAATTAGGAGCCCTCAGACATGAGTTCCCCCACTTCCTCTCCTCCTCCTTTTCCCTCATTTTATCAGTTCTACTTTATAACTTTCTGAAATGAACCACACTTCTTAACTTGATTTCTAGGATAGTCCAAATGATCAGCATGCCACCATTCTCAAGGCCTTCCAATGGATTTCACTACAGCCCCTACGGAAGGACTTTTCTCAAATGCGAATTTGCTCATGCCATTCTCCGGATGGTAGGATTCACTGTTGAAATGCTTTAGGTTGGCATAAACAGTGTTTATTTTCTAGCACCATCTTTCTACATGTGCCCTAAACTCTAACCAGGGTCCCCAAACACCATTCTCTTTCTCACCCAACACCTTTGCACCTGCTGCTTCCCTCTAATTACTGACCTTCCTTGCCGTACCCACCAGGCTAACTGTGGTCACTCTTCAAGCACAGTTCAAAGTCACCTTTTCCGGGAAGCATAGCTACAGACATTCCCAGGGTCTGGTCTGATTTCGCTTTCTGTATGTTCACCTCATGCTGTAATAAAATTCTTAGTTTACGTGTCTGTTTCCTCTGATAAACTGTAACTTCTTTGAAGACATATGACATCCCTTGGCACAGCACCGAGAAGATCACAGACTCCAAATACTTGAAGAATGGATTCCAACCCTCTAGTTTTACAGATGACAACATTGAGGCCCAAAGAGTGATTCCAGGTCTGAGTACGTGGTAGTGGCAAAAACAGCCACACCTGGGTCACCAAAACTGAGCAGGTGGTATAGTATCAGGTGACCTCTCCTGCTTACACTGCTGGCCCCCAGCTTTTGCCTACTTTTGCAAGCCCAGGGGTTGTTTTTAAAATAAAGGCGTCTAAGCCCCACCCATGGGTGACCTGCTTCAGTTAGTAGAGGGTGAGACTGAATATCTGGATTTTTAAAAGGTCTAGAGGATCAACTCTGATACTCACTTAGGATTGCTAGTCACAGCTCAGAGGCCCTCTCCAAGTGCTGCAGAAACAGAAGTTAGAATAGCCAAGGCAACATTTCAGAAAAAGGAAAAGCAGAGGACTTACACAAAACTTACAAGACTTATCTAATGCCATATTAATTAACAAGGATAAGGACTCAGTGCGGTGGCTTACACCTGTAATCCCAGCACTTTGGGAGGCTGAGACAAGTGGATCATCTGAGGTCAGGAGTTCGAGACCAGCCTGGCCAACATGGTGAAACCCCGTCTCTGGTAAAAATACCAAAAATTAGCCAGGCGTGGTGGTGTGTGCCTGTAATCCCAATTACTCTGGAGGCTGAGGCAGGAGAATTGCTTGAACCCAGAAGGCAGAGGTTGCAGTGAGTCAAGACCGTGCCACTGCCCTCTAGCCTAGGAGACATAGTGAGACTCCGTCTCAAAAAAAAAAAAAAAGAAAAGAAAAGAAAGATAAAGAAATAGAATAAGGGAACGCTACAGAGGGTTCTGAAACAGATCTACACACAAAGACCAACACGATTTAAGTCAGAGGTGGCATGCAAAGCAACGTGAAAAGAACAGGTAAACCATATGTCCACACAGAAAAAAATTACATTTGACCCTACCAACACTACACACTGAAAAATCAGTGGAAAAAGAAAAACAATGAAACTTCAACAAGAAAATATAAGAAAAGATCCTTTTACCTTGGGGTAGGAAAAAGATTCTTAAGTCACAGAAAGTACTAATCACAAAGGAAAACCAGTACCTTAGACTGCATTAAAACTAGGAAGTCCGAGACCTCATTACCAGAGTAGAAAAGCTAGCCATTGCTTAGAAGGGCACATTGTAACAACTACTCATATCCAGATCTATAAAGAGCTACTACAAATCAATGAGAAATAGACAAGAGGCTAGCAAACCACACACTGGCCAAATGTGGCTAACCACCTGTTTTTGTAAATAAAATGTTGTTGAAACGCAACCACACTCCTTCATTTCTATATTGTCTACAACTGTTTTTGTGCTTCCAAAACAGAGTTGAGTAGTTGAAACAGGGATCATCTGGCCTACAATGCCTAAAATATTTATTATTTGGTTTTTTGCAGGAAAAAAAAAAAAGATACCTCTTGGACAAGGTAACCCACAGCCACTCAGGAGGCTGAGGCGAAAGGGTCACTTGAGCCCAGGGGTTCAAGGTTACAGTGAGCTATGATTGCACTACTGCACTCCAGCCTGGGCAACACAGCAAGAGCTTATCTCAAAAAAAAAAAAAATTCACAAGCAAGCACTCAAAGAAAAAAATTACACACACACACACACACACACACATATCCAAGTGCCAACAAGAAAATTTAAAGATCAACATTATCAGTTATAATCAGGGAAGTGTTAATTAAGGCTGAAATGAGACACAATTACTCACTTATCCAAATAGCAAATTAAAAAGGCTAATAGTACCATGTGTTGTCAGACATAGGGGCATAAATAACTCTTATACACTGCTGCTGGAACTGTAAATTGGCACCAATTTGGAAAACGGTTTGGCATTTTCTACATACCCTTATGACCCAACTATTTCACCCTCGTGTAATATGTCCCACAAAATTGCATTCATAAGTGAGAAAAGTGTTCATACCAGCTTTGTTTCTTAGACCCAGAAATTGGATATGACTCAAGAGTCTAACAATAATAACAGTGAAATAGTATAAGCAATGAAAATGGATGAAATATAGCCACATGCAATAGCATAGATGATTCTCACTGGTTTGCTATTGAGCCAAGGAAGCTAGACATAAATACTACATATGATTTTATTCAAATTAAATAAAATTCAAAAATTGGTAAATCTAATCTGTGATAGTATAAATCAGGGAAGTGGTTATTTGGGGACCAGGGAGGCATAGTTTTTGCAAGATGGAAGAGGTAGACCTTCAGAGGTGCTAGTAATGTTTTCTTAACCTTTGTGGGAAAGGGTAATTAAAAGGTATGTTCACTTTCTGATAATCCAACAAGCTTGTCCACTTATGATTTCTGCATTTTATATGTACATGTCAAACTTCAATGGAAAGGTTTTTTTTTAATGCATTGCAAACAATCATACCCAGGATATATAAATATATAAAATCTCCTATAAGTCACAAGAAAATGGCATGAAAAGTAAAATAAGAAATATACCAAAAGATATGAGTGGGCAGTTCAGAAGAGGATCCAGAAATGGCCAATAAACATATGAAAAAAGTGGTCAGTCTCACTAATAATTAAGGAAAAGTAAAATAAAATAGCAAAAAGGTACATTTTATACCCACCAGATTGATTTTAAAAATCAAAGTATTATAACACAAAGTTCAACACAAGGTTGTAGAAAATCTAGAATACTCCTGGTGAGCCAGGCATAGTGGTCCATGCCTATAATCTCACCACTTTGGGAGGCCAAGGCTGGAGGATCACTTGAGGCCCAGAGTTCGAGACCAGTCTGGGCATCAGAGCAAGATTCTGTCACCACAAAAAATTTTTAAAATTACCTGGGCTTCCACATGAGCCCAGGAGTTAGGCTGCCGTGACCCATGATCACACCACTGCGCTCCAGCCTGGGCAACAGAGTGAGACTCTGTCATAAAATAAAGTAAAATAAAATACTCCTGGCAAAAGTATAAATGGATACAAAATTCTGTGAAGCAATTTTTGCAACATCAACAAAGTTGAATACTTTGTTTGTCTGCCTGCCCTACAGATGAGCAATTCCAGGGCTAGCAATCTTATATCTTAGAGAACTGCATGAGAACTGCATGAGAACTGCATGCACTAGCAAATATGCTTAAAAGACAGGTATAAGGACATTCACTTCCACATTTCTTGTGAAAGAGGGCAACTAAGCAAACTAAATGACATGAAATATATAACAGAAAGGATCGACAAAATCAAAAGTTAGCTCTCGAAAAGAGTACTAGAACTGACAAGTCTCTGATGAAACTAATCAAGGAAGTGTGTGTGGGGGGGGGGGGTGTGCGTGTGTGTGTGTAAGAAAGAGAGAATGAATAATGACTAAAGGTGAACCTTACTTTGAAGGTTCTAATGTCTGCAGACATTAAAAGAGAAGAGCTGATAAACAATTGTCCAGAATATATGAAACCTTTAATGAAATGAGAAACTTCCTAAGACACAAAATCTTACCAAACTCACACAAGAGAAAGTAAGAAATCTGCGTAATCCTTTCACCATTAAAGAAATTGAATCAATAGATGAAAACCTTCCCATAAAGAAAACTCATGACCCGGAGGGGTGTGCTGGCAAGAGTTAACAAGCAGGAAAAACTAATTCCAATCTCAAATAACTAGCCTGTGCTCCTCCATGCTAAGGGTTACCTTCTATGTCAACATATGCCAGGATCATTGAGAAAAGAGAAATTTCAAAGATGAAAACATAAAGTGCAGAAAGATGAGCTTAAAAAAGAAGGGCTAGGAAGAGTTAGGCTATATATTTTTATTTGCTAGTATAGCATTATACAAGAATAATCACAGGGCACTAATCATGGTAGCGACATGTCGAGGAAGGTGTGATGAGCCCAGAGCAAATATGGAACGGTAGCAGGAAAGAGGTTTTCCAGGGAGTAACCTCTTACGATTTGTGATTATTGAACCATGCGCACGTAGTATGTATTTAAACAAACATAATTAATGTTAGAAAATAAAGAACAGCCTGAAAAACAAGAATAACTAGAGGAAGGTGGTGGATCCAAATAATAAAATATTACAAAGATACAATAACCAAAAACTTTTTTAAAACAGTAATTAGGAAGGTAACATTATCAATGACTGCTGGCTAACTAATCTATCTTAGGCACACAAATTTCTTTACCAATTCTGCCTAAAAAATACAACTAAACCTATAAAAAACGGTGGGTTTTAAAGAAAAGGAGGAAAAATATCCATAAGAATTTTTTTTTTTACCTTATACCACTTTATTGGACCCAAAACACAACTCTTCGGGAAGTGCAGATGACATGTGAGACTATCATCTTTTCCAAGATGTAATATTTGCTTGTACTCATCTGATAAATTCGGTAAACCATTTATGGAAGTGTCACACCACTGTTTTTCAAAAACAGTTAGGTTTATATGTATTCTATGACAGCTGTCTCTACCCCTGTAAGACAGATTGAGACCTCATAAACTCTTCTAAAAAATCACAAAATCAAATAATTCAGCTCATTTTCAAATGTTTTCAAATCATTTTCACAGCACCATGCAAACCCTCTGCCTCTAACAAAGCAGTAAGCACCCCCCAAATCATCCATCACAAAAGGACAAATGGTATTCATACAGTGGAGAAACTGGACAACACCTTAACTGAGTGATCAAAATGGACATCACCAACTGGGGGCAAGTGGATGCAATGTGCCTCTGAGTAATTTTCTGAAGAGGACACAAAGCACTCACCTAGCATTCCAGCCAAAATGGCTGAACCTAATAATGAAGAAATACCTGACAAACACCAGTGAAGGAGATAACACAAAATAATTGCCTATAGTCCTTAAAAATGTCGGTACCATGAAAAACAAAGACTGAGGAACCATTCCAGATGAAAAGAAATTACATATTCATGGCAACCAAATGCGATGCATGATCCTAGATTGGTAACTGTACTGGGAAAGAAAGAAAAAAATTATAAAAGGTCTTCAACGAGACCATTGATAAGATTAGAATATAGATTATAGATTAAGGTATTATATGATGGTTATGTTTCCTGAATTTGGTAACTATACTGTGATTATCTAAGAAATAAACAGATACACAGTGAAAGGAAATAGGAAATATACACTGTTGATAGGAAATATACATTGAAATATTAAGAGCTAAGAGGATATGATGCATACAACTAAAATGGTTTAAAAATGGCTTAGGAGAAAAATATTGTTTATAATTTATATCATATATATGGTGAAAGAGAAAATTATAAGATAAATGTAAAAATATATTCTTAAAAATGAGGAATCTAGATAATCTAGATAAAGGGTAGAAGGAAGTTCTTGATACTATTCCTGCAAAATTTATTTAAATTTAAAATTATTTCAAAGCAAAAAGTAAAAATATACAGTTTCCTAAATACGTATCCTATCTGGATGTTAGTAGTAAAAGTCTTGGAGAATTCACGTTCATTTTCCTTCATGGCAGATATCCTTGTCTAATTTCTATTAAAGATTATTTTTCATCATTTCACAGCTCCCAGATTTAAATAGTTTAACTCTAGCTTCGACATCCAGATTCATTTATGTGATGTATGATCTTCAAGTCTAGTTAATAATTAACAGCCTAGCCTAAAATAGGAAAGCAGACCTCCACATGCTGTGAGTGGTTTATTAGCGACTAAATCTGTGGAAAGGAGCCAGGCAGAGCTAACGACCACTTCCACTTGTGAACCACTCGATTTTGTGCATTTTGTCTGTCTGGTGGATAGAAATGAGGAATCTGGCAGAAATCAGAGTGGGACATGGGCCATGCTGGGCCACAGAAAGGGGCCGGTAAATATCATGGAATCAAAACAAGACAGAGAGAATGGAGTACCTACTTCACACCTGGTCTCAGTTAATTTGCACCTCAACCCTATCGGGCCAGCACTAATTCCATTTTACAGAAAAAAATAAGGCTCAGAGAGATCAAGTAATTTGTTAAGGTCATGCAAGCCAGTGTGGGAGAGTCACAAAATTGTGACCCTCAAGCTAAATTTGGTCTACAGATGTGTTTTATTCAGGCCCAACAAAGCTTTACAAATTATAAAAAGTTGCACACACAAATTCCAATTTCCAGATTCCCTTGAAAAGTGAGACGATGGGCTTGATCCTAATAGACGGCTACCTTTGAGGGGCAGTCACCACCAGGCCTGTGTTACTCATTCACGTTTCTTAGCACGGGTTCTCCAGTGAGGTCTGGAACATGCTCGATGCTTACTCCCTGCCTTAAGCAAATTCCTTGTGAAAAGGGCTCATAGGAGGCTTATTCCTATCTGGATGTGCCATTTCCCACAAAAGCTTTGGGCATTTCAAGAAAGATGGCAGTGGCCAGGCTAGGTGGCTTAGGCCTGTAATCCCAGCACTTTGGGAGGCCAAGATGGGTGGATCAGGAGTTCAGTGGATCGAGATCATCCTAGCTAACACGGTGAAACCCCATCTCTACTAAAAATACAAAAATTTAGCCAGGCGTGGTGGCACACACCGTAGTCCCAGCTACTTGGGAGGCTGAGGCAAAAGAATCGCTTGAACCCAGGAGGCAGAGGTTGCAATGAGCCAAGATCGCACCAAAGCATTCCAGCCTGGTGACGGAGTGAGACTTTGTCTCAGAAACTTAAAAAAAAGAAAAAGAAAAAGAAAACAAGAAAGAAAGATGGCAGCAATAATATTGGGACAGACACACTTTGTGAGTGGGTCTGGTCCGAGGTGCCATTTCCATGGGGAAAGATGCATATCAGATTCCAAAAATGATTTACAAATCTGTTCTGTTTAAAAATGTGTTCACTGGAAATTGTCTTGTAACAATTATAAAAACATACAACAACGTAATTCTTCTCAATGAGTTTTCTATGTTCATTAAGAATTTTCCTTAAAGAATTTATACATACACACACGAGTTAGTTCTATTTTAAATGAAGAACTTACTTTATAACACATTGGTAGACTCCTGAGTCCCCCCATTCCATAGGGAGAAACAAAATCCAAGTCTTGTCCTGGTGAATTCTAGACTGTATGATTTTGGACACTGGGATTTTGCTAGAATTTTTATACCATGTTACACTGACTTCCCCAGATGTTATGGGAGGGAATGTACAATTAAAAGCAAAAGGCTGGCTTGCTGGAAGCATCTCATTTTTCATAAAAATGTCGTTGCATCCATCTAGGGAAAGAAAAACAAAACAATTATCCATGAAAGAAAACTTTAGTTCTATTTACTGTTAGTTTTTTTAAAAGCCTCTTCAATTTTCCAGCCAATTTGAAATTTTATTTGGGAGTTTCCTGAGTCTGAAAGTTTCCTAAAAATAGAATGCTGATTATAAAGTATATAAGTTCTTCAAATGTATCCATAAGGCAGAATTTACTCCGTTCCCTCCTCACAAACCTCTTCCCCATTGGGAGTGATTTCCCTCTTTCCTTTCTATTCTACGACCCTTAGTTCTTTTCACCCACAGAGTTCTTTACTCTGCACTCATCTACAGAGTAAAGGAGCCCTTCTTGTCTTTTCTGTTTCTGCTCTGCCACCCAGTTACTCTGCCTTGAGTAAAAGGTATTTCATCCCAAAACGATTGTTAAAAAAAAAAAAAAAAAAAAAAAAAAAAGGTTGGGTTCATTTTTTTTTTTTTTTTTTTGAGGCGGAGTTTCACTTGTTGTCCAGGATGGAGTGTAATGGCACCATCTCAGCTCACTGCAGCCTCCACCTCCCGGGTTCAAGCGATTCTTCTGCCTCAGCCTCCCGAGTAGCTGGGATTACAGGCATAAGCTACTATGCCCGACTAATTTTGTATTTTTAGTAGAGATGGGCTTTCTCCATATTGGTCAGGCTGGTCTCGAACTCCTGACCTCAAGTGATCCACCCGCCCAGGCCTCCCAAAGTGCTGGGATTACAGGCATGAGCCACCACGCCCAGCCAAAAAAGTTGGTTCATTCTTAAAGCTCATTTCTACCAAATTTCTTAGAAGAAATTTGTTCTATTGATGGTTTCCTTGCTTTCATCTTGTCATAAAATAACCCTTTATCATATAAAATAGGCAGTAGTAACTCCATTTGAGCATTTTTACTCAAGTCTTCACTTGCCATTTGCCTAACTCCTTCCCCTCCCCGAAGTCACCTCCAAGCTCAAAGGTGACATTCAGGGCTGAGCATCCCAGCACAGGGCTGAGCATCCCAGCACGTGGAGCTGGCTGTGTTTCCTCTTCGCCCTCTTGGGAGCATAAGCAGCCGTGCTCCGGCTGGCGCGATCCCCTGGGGTTTCCAGTGAGGCGCCAGGAGCCTGTGGACTAGGGCGGCCTCTGGGAACTGAAGACACACGGAACGGACGTACCTGCTGTGACAGACAGTGGAAGGGTGATGGACAACCCGCAGAGCAGCAAGGACCACATCCCCAAACCGGGCTGCAAGGAAGGGAGAAGAGGGTGGGAGGGCAGAGCGCTGTGGGGCTGGCCCGAGGCGCCGGCGTGGGCGACCTGGGAATCTCAAAGACAACCGCCCGGGCCGCTGACCTTCCCTTCTTCCTGGGGAGCCCTCTGACTTTGGCCCCACGTTTCCCCAAAGACTACCCGTCCCCCGTCTCCTTCGTCTGGGCGCCCGACCTTTAGGATCCAAGGCAGGCAGCTCGCCCGGCCGCAGAGGAGGATGGGAGAAGGGTGGGCGGCCGCGGCGGTGCGGACCGCGTGGGAGCCGCTTCCGCCCCCTGACAGCGAAGCAGGCTCGCGTCCAGAGCTCCCGCGAGGGCCAGGGCGCCCCCCAGCGCAGCCCGCGGCCTGGGTCCCGGAAGTAGGACCCCATCCCAGTCCGCGTCGCACGGAGCCTCCTCCCCTGCGCGCCCTTGTCCTCGGAATCCGCGGTCTCAACAGAAACCGCAAACACCGGCTTACTTGGGAGCAACCAGAGCAGGCCTACCTGGGAAGGGCCGGCGGGAAAGCAGAAAGGAAGGCAGGGAGCCGCTGGAGCTGAAAGTAGCCGCGAGCTCCACACCTCGACCCAGAGGGAGAGTCGTCCCCCCCCATGGTCACCTAGCCGGTGGGAGGCCCGCCTGGGGGACCTGATCCCTGGCCTGCGGTGGCACACATTGTTGCCACGTCTTTTCCTGCACACCTCTCCTACTGTCAGAGCCCCACCCCATGCCTGGCTCAGCCAGACTCCCGGCCCGGTGTCTACCTGCCTGCAGGATTGCAGCGTGCAGGACCTCGTGGAGAGTGGAAAATAGGACAGGGACCTGAGCCCTGTCATGCCACTTCCATGCCTAGGTATTTCCCCGCCACCGTGGGCGGGGCAGACCTGCCTTCCCCAGTGGAGCGTAGAAAGGAATGTGACGTCACACTAGGAAGTGGCTTGAAAGTCTTTGAGCCTGATTTCCTGGCATCTAAGTCCTTCATCACCAGGAGTGTCTGCTTAAGTCTATTCCAAGCTGAACGTCTAAATGAACTGTTCATTCCTTTTTGAGCAGTTACTGCATGCTCTGCATTGGTCTATGTGGAATGACCCCAAAATGGAAGGCATCCCAAATGGCTTCTAAGGAGAATTATGAATCTGCCTGAGTCATGCTCATTAACTTCTGTAAGGCAGGCATCCCATGGTGTTCTTCAAGTGCTTCAGAGCCTGAAGACTGTTCCTGTCTAAAACTTCCCCATAAGGTGATGTCAACAGGGACCTGTTGCCCTAGCCATCTGGAGACACCCCAGAGTCGTCCCACAGGGCACTGAGATGTAGGAAAAGATTCCAAATGTAATCTCCATTCAATAGAGCTCTTCCAGATGGTCTTTGAAAGATCAGAGACAGTGAGACAAAAGCGACCATAGGAGCAAAGATGCAATAATTGTGCTAATAGCAAAACTTCCTGTGATGGGCTGAAGGTCAGTGGTTTGCAGATTTCTACACTCTTAAAAAGTATTGAGAATTCCAAAGTGCTTTTGTCTATGTAGGTTATGCCTGTCAATATTACTATGTTAGAAATTAAAGTGAGAATTTTTTAACGTTTACTTTCTTATTTAAGTAACAATAAACCCATTATGTGTTAACACAAATATCATACAATTTATGAAAAGTAACTACTTTCTAAAACAGGCTTATTGAGAAAAGAGACATTGTTCTACATAGATGCAGATCTCTTTGATGTCTGGCTTACTAGAAGATGACTGGATTCTCATATTTGCTTCTGCAATCAGTCTCATGATATAATATGTCATATAGTTTCTGAAAAGGTCTACCATACACTAATGAGAGAATGAGAATTAAAAAGGAATAGGTCTTAATATCATGATGAACATAGTTTTGATTTCACAGATCTTTTTGAAGGGTCTGTCAGGGACCCATGCGGCTCCCACTCGTTGAGGACCTCTTTCTTAAGCTATAAATAGAGATTATTATTTATTTCCCCTACCATCAGCAGTAAATGAGGTTCCTCTGTATACGTATATTCTTCAGGGTTTACGTCCTCATCCAAAACAAAACAAAGGCGTTACTATTTTTATAAAAGTCATATGATTTGCATTCAGAACTATTGCTATAAGCAGGGTTGAAAGTTATTTCTAAATCTTTTTTTTACCCTATCTTTTTTCATTTTCACTTTATGAATAGATGCATTTGTGTCCTATCTTCTTTCTTAGCCTGAGGACTATATGCCAAGTCTAATGGGTATAGTTGCCCCAAAATGTATGAAGTTAAGACAGGCCATCCCAGTCCCCTGAAGTGCCTCTCACTGGACACTTGTGACATTGCACTTTGCTACTAATTCTGTGAATCTGAACTTAACTCCCTGGGATGGTCTCTGTGCCAAATGGGTTTCCTGATACATGGAAAATGAACACTTGGCTTTGAAGGCAGAACTGATTCCAGGCATTGTAAACTTAGCAATTAAAAATAACAGGAAACCATAACATTTACTGCAGATTCTCAATTACCTTGAAAAAAAAAAACTTAAATGTATTCATCTCCTTCAAACATTTAAGTTTTTCCAAATGTGTATTTTGCTCTGATAAACTTTGCTGCTCCTAAGATTCTGGTAATGTCCTTCTGTGCGAGTATTTCAGGGGTCATTTAGTGAATGGAATTGCAGAATCATTGGGTAGGTACATCCTCAATTGTATTAGAAAAGCCCCAATTTTTTTCCATAACTGTATCCTTTAGAGGAAAAGAATTTCATTGCTGCATGTTCTTACCAATATTTGCTAATGTCAGACTTTCAAATTTTGCCAGTTTTGCTGCTCTGATGTAAAAGCTATCATGTGATTTTATTTTATATGCATTTAGATAGGGAGGTAAAGCCCATTTTTCAGAGGTGGCAGTTGTAAAGCCTCCATAACAGAGTGTATAACATGTAATAGATGCTTATCACCATCCCCTTGCTTGTCTAATTCTCTCCCACTTGCAGGTATTTTTGCAATGGGAATATTCTTAATGTTTTCTAGCATTAGTCAGTGGCCATAGGAAATATATTTTCAGCTGGTTTTTTTAAATGAAGTAAATCAGCTTCCTCTAGAGATTCATTACTTCATTCTGAGAGCAGACAAAAAGCAACAAATCTGTGTGTGAATAAGGCATTACAGAATTCTGCTTGGTTGAATTTTACCTTCAATCTATTTGGCCCTCAGACTAGGATATGACGGCTACTCAGAAGGGTAGCAGGGCAACAATTTGGATTAAAGATTTCATATACAAATGTGTATTTTACATGATGCCTGATGTCTGATGTCTAAATGTCTGATGATTTCCCATTGGCCATAACCCACAGATAATGTTTCCCAATGAGAATGAAACAGAAATATATTCACATGCAACAATTAAACTTTCCAAAACTCAGTATTAGGTTGGGGTGGGGGTTTCAGGCTCCACCAAGATCTTTATACTTTTAAGGTCCTTAAGTTCTCATATTTCTCCTCCATGAGGCTTGGGAATATATAGCAGCATTTCTGTAGTAGACTGCTATTGTTGGGATGAAATGAACTTCCAGAAATGGAAGAAGCAGCCAGGGAGACTAGAGAGAGGTCCTTAAAGTACTTGGTTTCCTGCAGTCCTGGGCTTAATCTCTCCCTTGAGCTCCATTCATTAGTTTGCTCAGTCCCTTGTCAAATATTTATACAGTTCCCAATATGTTCCAGGTGATATTCTGAGTGCTGGAAATACAGCTGTACAGAAGACAGACCCTCTTAGAGTTTACAGTCATTCTAGTGTCAAGTAAATAGAAAATTTTGCAGGATGATTTCAGGTTGGTGAGAACCCTGAAAGCAATTATGATGAAGTGATGGAGATGGTGTTGGGGAAGTCCTCCCTTCAGAAGGGTCTGTGGTGCAGCAGAGGCCCGTGTCAAGGCAAGGAGTCCAGCACGTGGAGGTGTGGGAGAAGGGCTCTCCCCAAAGTAGGAAACAGCTAGTACAAAATCGCAAAGGAAGAAACAGTTTGTAAATTCTAAAATAACACAGATGAAGCCAACAGCCTCGGCTGCCGCAGCCTCCCACGTGGCTGGGATCACAGACATGCGCCACCATACCCAGTTAATTTTTGGTTTTTGCTTTTTGTGTGTTTTTGGTAGAGATGGGGTTTCACCATGTTGGCCAGGCTGGTCTCAAACTCCTAGCTTCAAGTGATCTGCCCACCTCAAACTGTAATTGTTAAGTGAAACGTTCAACCATGTTAATAGTTAACTGGCAAAGTAATGCTTATTGCAAAGGATAACCTTTTTTGTCTATCAAATTCGCAATTATTTAATAATGAGTATTCTCAGTGCCACACACTGCTTGTGTAAGAGGAGCAAATGTCTCTATGGAACATCAAGAACCTGAACAGGAACCTTGCCCTCTGAATATATGCTAAGCAAATGATTAGGGAAGTAAAGATATTAGAGAAAGGATAACTATTGCACTTTGACTACTGATAGCTAAAACTAGAAATAATCTGGATATCCAACGAAGACAGCAATGCTATCAGATTATGGACCATCCATTTGATAGACTTAGTGACTACTTATAGATTGTATTTCATATAATAGTAATGCGGGCAAATATTTATGCTAAGTTTTAAAAAGAGTATTAAACTCCATGTATTATATGGTATCAGTTATGCCCATAGAAAGGTAATAAAATATCAATAATTATCTTTAGGTTGTGAGGTTACGGGTGACATTTTTCTTCCTTATATGTTTTAGAAATTTCCACATTCTCTCAAACCATTATTGCTTTCATAATAAAAAAAAATTTCTCCTAATTTATTTTATAAAATGTCTTAAATATAATTGACTGCCAAGGGGATTACTATACCACCTTCCTAACAACCTCCCTATGTAACCTTTTACCTCTTCCCAATGTGCTGCACAATAGTGCCATATCAATGTGTTTCTTTGTTCTTCCAACCTGTTGCCTCCAGTATCTCCCATATACCTACTCCCAAAGTCCAAATATTTCAGTCATGGATTTAAGACCCTCTATCATATGAGATTGTTTCCTGAACAACTTTCTCTTCACACTCTTCTTCTCTGGCTAGATTTCTGTTTTTTCTTACTTTGTAATTTTCTCCGTGTCTAGCAGAATATTATCCACATGATTAGCACCTTTTAAAAATCTAAAAGTAGGCTTCAGAACACAAATATTTCCCCTGTGTTTTTGCATTTGAGAGAGGACATGGGTCCAGTTTTAGGACAGACAAGAACTCAAGCAATCAAGTATAGTGTAGAAGGCGAGACTACAGAATAGCATCTGATGATAAAAAGTGTTGAGACAGGTGGCCGCTGTCCACAGCCTTCAAAGCAAATGAGAAGCTGCAGTCTGTCCCTGGCTAAGCAGGGTAAGTGACATAACATGGCTGAGGAGGGAAAATGCAGTGTTAGCCAGGGAAGGATTAACTACATGAACCAAAGCAGGAGTGGGTCCCCACACAGGCTGTGAAACATGCAATACCCTTTCACCACAGAAGCCTAAGGAATCTCATTCTGAGGACGTGTAGATTGACAGGAAAACCAATGAACACTGTAGAATGGTATCATTGTAGCCCTTCCCTTCCGGAAGCAGAAACCAAATGACGCTTGGGATCACTGCCAGGTCAAAGGTTTTAAGAAAAACAAGCTTCATCGACTTCACCCTGTAGGTAAATTAATCTCTCAACTGGTTGAGCACAGCTTTAGAGAAGTCAACAGCCTCCTATGAGTCTAGAGTCAGGTGGTACAGGTTTAACTGGTCTAACAGCTGTAAATTTTGAGAGACTGCCATGCTAATGTTTGGGGCTCAGATTTAAGGCACAGGTAGGATTTACCTATTTTAATAGCCACACCTTCTTCAGAAGAAACCTGAGCGGTGTGTGGTAAGATGAGCATGTTTTTGTTTTGAATGATTAATACTCATTTTAAATAGTATCACCTATTCCTGTAACTCTCCCTCTCCTTAAAACTTAAACACCCTGCCCCCCCACCCCACCCCCACCCACACACTTTGGTTGTAAAATCAATGTTATCACATCAAAAATTATCCCTTTCCTCTGTCTTCCCACACACATTTTTCCATGTGTACTCCATTTTATGAATTATTGCCACTGTGGTGATTCATTTATGTATTTTATTTTAGTAAAAGAGGAACAATTTTTCCCTTCCAGCCCAACCTGCTTTCTTCTCCAACTGCTATGCTCCCTATGCCCTGCACGCTAAGCCAACCGCACCACACTCCCAGAGTCTCACGTCAAAGGCAAAAAGATTGTCTTTTGACAAATAAGCTGGAGGAAATCTCTGATTTCATAATTGCATGGTATTTATGCTTAGAAGTCCTTCAATTACTATTTGGGGAATGTACTATATGAAAAATGCTAAACCAGATCCTGACTTGCTGAAATGGGATTGAGTAGCAGCTGTTACTTAAAAGTTAACATTATATCGCCCCTCAACCCCCACATACACCTAAAACCCTAGCATTTGAAAAACATCTATTTTGGATGGATAAGTTTTTTGTTTTATCTGTACTCATCAAGTGATAAAACTAAGAAAATATATTTTGAGATTCTATCCCATATACTGGACAGAGGCTTTCTACATATAAACATCTTGTAACATAGGAAGTCCTGTTTTACACATGAGAAAATGGAGGTTCCATACAACCAGGTGCTGTGTTCTGGTTTCAAAGCTGTGACAGTGCAGGAATTTAGTCCCGGGTCTTTTTCCACCAGATGGCATTCCTGTTGTAAAATAATTCCAGAGACTCCCTAAAAACCTATTTTGCATTTACTGGGGAAAAGTTACCTGATGAAGAGAGGAAAAAGGATGACTTTTAAATGGTGGTTAGCACTGATTTTCCTAATGGTTTGCACATTATCTGGTATCATAACCAAAATGTGGTGCAAAGCTCCCTGAACTCCTCCAGTGAGAAACACTCTTTCAGGCTGGGGGCTGGTGGAGGGGCTGTGGGCTGGACAGGGCTCCTGGCCTCTGTGGTTATACAACTTCAATTTGACATTGTGTACTTTGTCCCTAGTGTCAATTGTCATTTCTAATTTATAACTCCTCTCTATCCCTTCCATTTGCAGATTCTAATAGGACTTCAGATAAGCAATTCATAGAATTGCTACTAACAGAGCAACTATTTTCTGAGAACCAGCTTTAGGCTAAGCACTAGACTTGTCATAATATGTTTAATCTTTTTAATCCTAATTCTATGAGTTAGATATCATACCTATATAATGAGTAAATTGAGGCTCAAATACTTTGCCTAAAGTTTCACCCCAGGTAGATGGTGGAGGCAGTGTTCATTCATAGTGGACTCAGACTTTAAGCCAACCTGCCCCTTCTCCCCAGGTACTGACAGAGTCACCTGCCCTTTAGCATTGCTGTGAGGTAAGGAGGCACTGACTGGGTGTCATCTCTGACCATCAGAGTTAACAAGCTTTAGAGCATGCATTTTGGACAGCAAGTTCACCAATTTTACCCACCTTCTGGGTCAAAGGAAAAAAATAAATAAAAGCCCTTTGTAAAATGTAGAAGTCTATACAAATATCCCCTTCATCATTTTTGGACAGGTAAAGTGGTAAGTTAATAGTAAATTGGTAAGAAGCCAATAAACAGTTAATGATAAGGCTCACATTTTAATCCATTTTAGAAGCAGGTGAGCAGAGGGAGTAGAGTCGAGCTAGAAGAAGGGAGTTAGGGCTCACTGTTAGGTCAATAGCCTCTGACCTCCACTCCCCCCCCCCCCTCCAGCCCCCCCCCCCCACCCCCTCCATGCAACAGGAAGAACTCTGCAGCAGGTCTCCTCACCTTGTTCAGGCTTGGGAATGTGCAGATGCGCAGGTAAGCTGTGGACCAGACAAAGAACAAATTCTCAAGGATAACACTCAGTACAAAGTTTGAAACTTTTATTGGAAAATAAGTACAGTCTATTGATCCGTGATGCATGCTGTACACGAATTTGGTGTTTTAACATACAAAAATTTGGCTTCTGCTGCAAAATTCAGGTTTAAAAAAACTCCTTCATCATAAGCTAGTACAAACATAATGTATCAAAAATGTCAGTTAAAAAATGGCTCAATACCTTTTCTTTTATTGCAAATAAGAAAGGCAAGAGAGGGAAAATATAAATCGTGCTACACCAGTTTTAACAACCGGTAATTAAATATTTTGTTGCATTTGCAAACTCTTCTTCACCACTTAGGGCATCTTTTTAAAAATGCCATTAAAAACTGCAAGAAAATCTAATTAAAGTGGAAGGTATGAAACGTTTTTTGTTTTGTTTTAGTGGGGGACAATAAGTCAAAGGAAGTTCACGGGCAACTAGGAATGTGTCTTCTTCCTCCAGAATCCAACCCTTGGAAGATGGGGAATGGCTCTGCACTTTTCTGTTCAGATCCTCCTCCACCCAGGCTTATCCACTGATTCTTGTCCTTTCTTAAATTCCAGCTGCCATGCTACTTGTAATTCTTGGTCCTCGTCACCCCCACTCTCTGGCCAATTTTGTCACTAACCTAAGTTTCCAAATTGGCTTGCTTTCTTAGCACTATGCGTGCTCACACATTTTCTAGATGACAGACTAACATAATCTGCAAAATTAAATTTGTAAAACATCTAATAGGCTTTTCGGGACGTGACATCCCTGATCCATGGGCTTCTGGCTGCAGTCTGTGTGCCAAATGAAAGCTAGGCCCTGTCTGTTGGAACAGCGGTTCCACAACAGCACTGTTCCTTAAAACAGGCAACGTGGACCCAGGAGAAAGCAAGTGGAAAGGCAAGAGTCAGAGACTTCAACTCAATATGTTTTTGTTTAGGAGGAATATTATTATTCCAAAGAAAAATTTGTGTTCACCCATATTAAATACGAGAAATATAAAAACCAGAAGTCCTGCCCATGTTCATACAACTCTTAAACCTGTGCTTGTGTCCTGCAATTGGTGGCATATAAATTTGGCTTTGTGGTTTTGCAGGGTTTCTCCAATTATTCTGAGACCTGTCATCCCATTTTAAAAAATATTTTTTCTGTACTAAAAAAAAAACAACGTGCTTTCATTTTTAATGAAAATGAAACATTTTAAGAAATGTTTGCCTCTGGGGAAAGAATATATGAAAGTAGAAGAGTTTTTCATAAAATCTAAACATAATTTTTGAAAATTCCAACATTCAGAAGTTTGGAATTTGGTGTCTTGAATAAAAGCATTCCTAGACCCAGTCGCTTTCTAGCAAAATGTCATTTCTTCTCACAAATGTGCCAGTGTGGAGTGAGAGGGGACCATTATTGACCTGAAATCAAGTACTCAGAAAACCAGACTAGAAGCCAGAAATGGAGGCTCAAGTCCTGGGTTCAATAGAACTTAGAGTGTGATTTTTTTAAAAAATAGGTCCTTTCTCTATATATAAAATTAAAATTATTGCAAAAATTAAATAAGATAATTGGGGAATGTTTTTAAACATAAAGCACTATATAAACTTATGTTACATGTGCAAATTGCTCCTGAAAGGCAGTAAGGGACAGAGACAGCCACCCACAGCCTCTCCCTCAGACAGCAGCGATTCCAGCTGGAGGGAGACCAGCCTCCCTGCCGTGCTCACTGCCGTCACTGCCGTGGGCCTGACCGGAGAGAGAGGGCTGGAGAGGGAGTCGCCTCTTAAGGAAAGTCTCCTGGAGACTGTGGAATTGGAGTATGTTCTGAATTTCGGTAAAATTCTGATCAGCTGGAGAAAATAAGAGAAGGCCTTTTAGGCAAAGGAGGAGGAAGGGGGACAGGCAAGAGCAGAGACAGAGGAGTGCTGGGGGCAGGTGCCATGGCCACCAGGCCAACCTGGGAATTCAGACAGCGGGACAGCAAGGGGAGGCTGGAGGACCGGGGCAGGGAGGCGGGCTGGGAGTGACGTGCTGGTGGGAAAGCATGGGCTTCAGCTCCAACAGGTGGAGCCCGCGGGAGGTGTTTGAGCAGGAGCGGGATGACAGAAGAGCAGCATCACAGGAAGGACGGTTCATGTGTGGGCTATGCAAGGGACACTGCGGAGGGACGAAGCCATTAGGGAGCTGTCACCCCGAAGATGTAAAATGCAGAATAATAACAAAGGACAGGATGGTCGTGCCAGGGAGGAAAGCGCTAAGAAGTGGATCAATTCCCTGCTACTGTTGCTTTTTTAAGTTCTGTCTCTCCTGCGGAAAGCTAAGATGACTTCAAAACCTTGGAATACCGAAGAATCCCTTTGTTCACTGAGGTGAGCTTTCAACATATGTAAAATAAAATTCAGTCTTTGGAAACTAACTTCTGCCTGGAGATGTGTATGGAAAATGCAAGCAGATAGAAAGTTCTCCAAGAATACATCTCCCTTCCTCAGTGAGGTGCCAGTCTCACTTCGCCTGCAGCACCTCTCAGGAGAGCCGCTCCAGGGCCAGTGACTCCACAGGGTCCCCAGACAAGGCACAGCCCCGCCCTTGGGCTGTGGATGACTTAACAAAGCCATCTATAGACAGTGGCCATTTCCTGCATGCCCTTTCCTCTAGTTTGCTGTCTCCATGCCTTTTCTTGGCAGTTCAAACATTCAGAGAGGGCATTTATTGCCTTTTTTTTTTTTTTTTGAGATGGAGTCTCACTCTGTTGCCAGGCTAGAGAGCAGTGGCCCGAACTCAGCTCACTGCAACCTCCGTCTCCCGGGTTCAAGCAATTCCCCTGCCTTAGCCTCCCATGTGGCTGGGATTAGACAGGCGTGCACCACCATGCCCAGCTAATTTTTGTATTTTTAGTAGAGATGAGGTTTTGCCATGTTGGCCGGGCTGGTCTCGAACTCCTGACCTTTGGTGATCCACCCACTTCAGCCTCCCAAAGTGCTGGGATTATAGGCGTGAGCCACCACACCCAGCCTATTGTCTTTCTAAAAGATCTTCCCAAGCCCTCTACTCCGAAGTGCCCTGGCCTGCTATTGACATCATGGCTTATTCCCTTAACAATCTGATTCCAGGTGACCTCAGGGACAAAGGATGATACAGTTACATTCCATGAACTCTACAAGTCAGCATGAGGCACAGCCTGGCCTGCAACGCCATAAGATAGGAGGCACCCAAAGAACTCTTGGAAATGTCTCCATGCTACCCGAGAGGCACATGAGCCTCTCTTTGCAGTTTTTCCTTAGTGGCCGGTGACAGTAACTGGTGTTTAGATGAAGGTGACCGTCGCTGGACTGGCATGTGGTACCTGACATTCTTCCAGAACCTTGTCTTTGCAGACTGTGGCCCCTGTGTAAAGTCCCCTGACCAGCGGATAGCCCCATGTTTCTGCTTAATGAATTTGATCGATTCTGGCATTTTCTCATAGTCTTGGATTTTCTCCAGCTCAAGCAGGACAACTTTAATTCCATCCTGAACAAGAGCATTATACATGGCTATTTGCTCTTCAGATGAACCACCCAGCCAGCTGAAGCCTGATATTTCTCTGACTAAAATGATAATCAGTCTTCTGCTTTTCTTTACATTTTCATTAATGACCTCAACAATGTCTGAAAAACAGGAAGCACAATATAGTAAGTAAATTTCTATTTATCATCATTCTCTCCTGAACCAAAGCCATGCATGGCTTTTCCCAACCCTATGGCTCCTAATGCCTCTTTCTTGCCTTATTTAAAATTAAAGGAGTTTCCCATTTTTTAAATTAATTAATTAATTAATTTTAAGAGACAGGCTCTTGTTCTGTTGCTCACACTGGAGTGCAGTGTCATGATCTTGGATCACTGCAGCCTCAAACTCCTCAGCTCAAGTGACCCTCTCACCCTGGCCTCCCAGAGTGCTGAGATAACAGGCGTGAGCCACTGCAAACCTCCCATTTTATAGACAAATTCAAAAATTGGCCCTCAAAAGACAAATATGTCATTTAGAACTCAGAAAACTTTGTTGGAATTTAAAAAACTTACTATTCAATCATTTGATCTCTACCACTCCTGTTTTATTGTATCAGTTGTAAAGCAACTGTTGGGTTTAACTAGTCCTTAAGTTTTTCAAAACAAAATGAAAATCACTTAATTATTGCTCTGACAAAATATGCAAGAAGTAAATACTTTGCATTTAATAAATGTAAAAATCATCATACACTTCTGAAGAGGTTCTTAAAATTGTGAAATATATACCCCTATGCCACAATCTTCTGGAAAGATGGAATCCACATTTTACTAAGTAGTGTTATAACAATAAGCCTTTACTTTGTTCCATGACACACATACCTTCCCCAACGTAGTCATCCCTTCCAAAAATGAACAGCTTATATCCACACTGTTTTTCCAAGACCTCAGGCAAGACTTTAAACACAAAAATATCACAGTCAGAGGTAGACCCTTCCCCAGTGGTCTTTGGATACAGTATATATGCGTCATAGGTCTTTCCATCTGAAGCTAAAGGAAAAACGTAATGTATTTAGAACCACAAGGCAAAAATAAGAGATTTGATAAAGTTAATATCACAAACATTCATTTCATAATGAACTATTCATCTTTTTTTGTACAATGGCATGACTGAAGCAGCAATACCAAAAATATAATCCCTTTAAAAAGTGTTCATATCTTACAAGGTTTCTAGTTCTTGTGTTTTACAGCAAATTTGCTCTTGTATTTGGAGGCTGCCTCGTATACTCTTAGTATAGAGCCATCCTTAAAGTCTCACTATTCTCATCGTCTTCCCCAAAGGTCTCAGCCCTGAATTCTATCCATTCATTTTTTTTAGACATTGTGGTATTTTTTTTTTTTTTTTTTTTTGCAAAGTTTAAACAAAGGAGAGAGAGGACCTCCCTGATGCACAAAGATCTAGTCATTTCATTTCTTTCATTAAGGTAAGATCTACGTCTGTCCTACTCATCACAGAGCAAGGCCTCCCAATGGCTTATGCATAACTGAATTTATAAACAGATGCTCTAAATACCTGTTTATTCTACCAATATAAATGTTGAGGCAGGAACTTAGAAAACAATGATATTCAGCCTAATGAGTTATAAAACTATAATTCTGTGTAAGAATAACTAATATTCTTGTATATGCCACTTTTCATTTTAGAACTTAAATAAAAACCCTCTTAGTCATCTTCTACATCTCCTAACTATCCCCTATCTCCAACAAGAAAAACTGCATGGAATGCACAATTATACCTTTTATTGGGAGAAAATCATAGCAGGAATCCCTGTACCAAAGCACAATGTCAATCTTGAAGATTTTATAGATGAAAACAGAACACATAAGTATGACTGTCAGCGTGACACATATACCAATCATGTGCTTCTGGAATTTAGTGACTATGGCAAAAAAAAAAAAAAAGAGGAGAAAAAATATTAGAACCAAAAAGAATTAAAACTTTGAGCACAGCAAATTAAATATCTTCATCTCAGAAAGACCATATTTGGGACTGGCAGGCATTCAGACAGTATTAACTCATTCATGATTATCACTTTGTAATGGATACTAACATACAAAGCAATCTAGCATGGATTATATAAAACTAAGGTGCATTCTATGAAGTTTCTACCTAAATAGCATAACATACAATAACACGGAAAAAAAATACCAAAGACCACAGGATACAGCATTCCACAGTAAAACAGGGAAAAGTTAAAATCACTCAAAAGCCTACAAAAGTTCCCTGAGGTCAGAGAGTCCATTGGGTAAAGCCAAAGACTGGTGGAAAGGGAAAAAGGTAGAGGCTTAGGGAAGTTTCACATTTCCACATTCTCCTGGCCTCCTTCTCCTCTTATCCAGTAATTACAGAGGAAGTCGGGGAGCAGATGGAGTAGGTGATGGGGAGGGAGCTAGAGAAGAAGAAAGAGGAAAGAAAAAGAAAGTACCTTCTAAATATCAGGAACCATGTAGGCATCCAGAAAAGGGAATCTAAAAGCTTTATTTACTTTTCCAATTTAGATGATTTGGATACAAAATAGAAATCAAGTTATACCATTTTCCAGACAAATAGCCAGCTGGCCCAAATGATAGTTCACATTTACAATCTTAAGTACTGTCGCTTCATACAAGATCATGATGCCTGTAGTAATAATCCTCCAGATTTATTTTTCCTATTTAAGACCACCAGGACTATACTTGGTCTTTTACAGTTCCCTGTAACTTTTACAGGTGTCCACAAAAACACACCCATACAAACACCGACTCTCACTTGCACAGATGCTGCTGAGATTTTGATTAAAATTGTTTGGAATCCATACATTCATGTGTGGGAGAACTGACATCTTCATAATATTGAGTCTTTCAATCTATGAACATTGTATATCCCTCCATTTAGTTCTTCTCTAATTTATCTCAATATTTTTTAGTTTGTATTATGGAGGTCTTGAACAGCTTCTGCTAGATTTATTCTTAAGTATTTCATGATTTTTGATGCTACTGTAAATGTTATCTTTTAAATGTAATTTCTATTTGTATGCTGCTAGTATTTAAACAGAGACAGAAGTTAATTTTTAGGGTCTTTCAGATATTCTTCCAGGCACACAATTACAATATCCTATTTTTAATTAAACCACAAATTACCTTAAAATGTTTCACAAATACTTTCAATATTATGTTTTATTATACAAATTCATGAAACCCAGTGACTTCTGATGTCTTCTTTGAAGGTGGATATTTATTTAATCTTACTCTATGTATCCATCAATGTAGTCACTTACTTCAAAATATTCATTAGGTATCTACAATGTACCAGACCTAACTTGCCATTAGCTGTGGAAATAGAATGATTACTAAGATAGATGGTTGCCACCATCACAGAATTTACAGTTAAGTATAGAAAACTAAGTACCATAGATCCTGTGACATATGGTGCTACAGAAGTAGATACAGAGGCCCTAACCTCCTCTCTTTGGGCCGAGAGCTGGGTTAAGGGCAGGCAGCAGGACAGAAAAGCTTCCAAGAAGAGAGAGTAAAAGAGAAATAGAAGTTACCTAGGTAATGCGGAAGTGAAGAGTGTTCTAAGCAGAGAAATGGCATTTCAAACTTCAAGGTCATGGAATCTTATTACGGTAAAACAAAATTGTGTTTCAATTAGCTTGTTGTTTACCTGGATATATTAACTGGATATATGCTGCATCCATACCATGTGTATTCCTGGCTAAACAGGTAAATGGATGTTCATAAAATCTACTTTCAGTTTCTGATATATTAAGCACTGTGATGAGGGTACTCCTTCTTTTGTTTGCAGGATTTTCCACACTATTCAAGAGAGAGAGTAAATAAACTTGTGTAAGTAAATTGCCTCAATTACAAATAAGACATGTATACCCTGTGTATTTCTTTACTGGTGACAAAACTGCAGCTGAAATAATCACCCTGCCCAATCACAGTCAAAACATTCAGACTGCTGGCAACACTAATCTGAGATTTTACAACCCCAAGACCACTATCAGTAACAGGCTCAGGAGCAGAGAAAGCAAAAAAATTACCACTTTCAAGAAGAAAAATGTAGACAAATGCATTGTGGTCTCCATGGGGCACACAGAATAATATACAATATACTAAACAGAGGAGATTGGGGCAGATGACAAAGTGCTTCGCAGGTGATGTGAAGGAGAAGTCATAGGAAGCCAGGAGATCCTTGTCCCATAAATGAGCAGTAGGAAACCAGTAGAGGCTTTTGAGAGCAGTGTGGATTGCCTGATTCTTGAGCTCATTAATGAGTCTCTTCTAAGCTACTTGAGGAATATGAAGAATAATGAAAGATAATTGCTTCGTTGAAATGTTGCAACATGTATAACTTAAGAGAAAGGCTTCTAAGTGGCCTGTAATTTGCACCACAATGGCATGTATTTTTTTATCTTAAATGTACAAGATCTTGTAAATTCTACTTAGCAAAATAAAAAGGGCAGCAAAGGGTGAGGAACAACTAACACTTGCTTTTAAACTAAACCAACAAGGTTATAGAAAATGCCATGTGGGATTTAATATCAAACTGTGAATGACTCTGAGCATACATACCTGTAATAGTCCTCCCCTAGCACTGGGTCATCTTCGTCAATGAAGGACCCGTTCCACTTCCAGTAGGCAGTGTCACTCAACTGGCCAGTGACATTACAGATCAGTTGTATATGGGATCCTGCAAAGAATGTATTTTTAATTATAACATTAATTGATCTTTTCTGATCTATCTAGATTAATAAATGGCTATTGAATTAAAATTTTAAATATAGAAATGCACAAAGAAAAAGAAAAATTACCCTAAACCCACCACCCAGAGAAAAACACCATTAGTAACCTTATGTATCTCATTCCTTATCTTCTCGGTGAACACGTGCAATTTTTGAAATGGGGTCTTATTGCCTACTATTTTGAAATTACTGTGGATTGGGAATTTGGGCCCATATGATTTGTCTTCCAAAATGGACTGTGTCATGGCTGCTTAGCAATCCATAATACCTATACACTATGATTAACTATTTCCTATTGATGAACACAATTTCCTAATTTTTCATTATTAAGATTAATATTTTAATGAATATCCTTGTTTGTACACATCCTGAAGTATTAAAATCTGGAAGTAGGATTGAATTAAAGAAACATATTTTAAAAGCTAACCCCCTCTCTTTAGTGAGGCTGTATCAGTCTACACTATCTACAGGAGAGTATGTGAGCACGATTTTCCCCAAAACCACCAGGTAACAAGTGTTTTTGGTTAGACATTGCCTTTTGAGAGAAGAAAATGTCACTTAAGTTTTCATCTACATTTCTTGAATTCACGGTGAGTCAACATGCTTTTTGTTAGCTTGGTGCTCATCGACCTTGCTTTTAAAAACTGTTATCCCTCTGTCCATTATTTAATTGCATTTTTTTAAATGAGACAGAGTCTCGCTGTCACCCAGGCTGGAAGTGCAGCGGTGCAATCTCGGCTCACTGTAACCTCCTCCTGAGTTCAAGCAACTCTCATGCCTCAGCCTCTTGAGCCGCTGGAACTACAGGTGTGCACCCCCACACCCAGCTGATTTTTGTATTTTTAGTAGAGACGGTGTTTCAACATCTTGGCCAGGCTGGTCTCAAACACCTGGCCTCAAGTGATCTGTCCACCTTGGCCTCCCAAAGTGCTGGGATTACAGGCCTGAGCCACTACGCCCAGCTGGATGCATGCTTTAAATTTCAGTTTTCCTGAGATTAATATTCAGGGTTTTGGGTTTTTTTAGTTTTTTTCCTCTCTTACAAATTCCACATATTTTCAAAGTTTTTCTAAGATATTTTATGGACACTTCTAAGACATTTACTGGTGCAAATGGCATTTGTTTTCCTATTATGCTTTCTAGCTGATTATTGCTAAAAAAAAAAGTCTTATATTTTAGAACATTAATTCTAAATGTTAATTTGTTATCTGACTAATTTATGTAGAATTAATTCTAGTATTTCCCAGCAATTTTCTTGGGATTTGTATGATCTGGAAACAATAATAAAAATGTCTTTTTTCCCTTATGGTAAGCATACCTTGTTTTTTTTTTTTCCTTCAATTGCATTAGTAGGCACTTCTAGACTGTGTTCAGTAATAGTGGTTACATGGGCATCTTTGTCTTACTCTTGGCTTTAGTGAGAAGGTCTATAGTATTTCACCATTAAGAATGTTAGTGACTATTGGCTTGCACTGATGTTATTTATGAAGTTAAGGAAGTATCTCTCAATTCCTATTTTTCTAAGTCATCTTAGGAGTAATGGTATGGGATCTTATTGCCTGTTTAACACTCTTCAGGATAATCTTATGACAGGGTACTATATGCTTCTGATCCACTGTCAATACAATACATTAAAATAATTACTTCCTAATTTGAAGCTTTTTTTTTTAGATTGAGAGATCAGTGCAGCCTAGGCATCAGAGCTCTCAATTACACACTTCTGGGGCAGGCACTTTCAACAGGGGCTGTGGCCAGCAGGGCAAAACCTGGTTCTTGGGGAAGAGGCAAGAAAACCTTAGATATTACATGGTTTGTGGTACTCCAAAGCACCACAGTATATCAGCAGATATAAAAATAACTGTGGTATTGAAATTTGAAGACAGGAAAGAGAATTAGGTAGAGGAAGACTTTTTAGACTCTAAAGGGGAACAATCTAAAACAAAAAAGATGATTGAAAAACATTATTCTAGAGCCTACTGGCCCATATTTAATTTTGAGTTTTGATATTTTTGTTTCTATCTAAGAATGTCTTTCTACCACCTTCCACCATAAATAACAAGTACAGAACTGGCCAAGTACAGAATTCGCAGATCACAAACATGAACCTTCTAACCTCTATACGGTTCTTGACTGCTGCCATGCAGTTACTGTTACAGAAGGCAATTCCAGGGCCAGCCTATTTTGGGTCCTCTGATACAAAGAATCACTTTTTCTCTCTGGATCAGTGGTTTCCAGTAGAACTTTCAGTGATGATGGAAATGTTCTATATTCGTGCTTGTCTCTACAGTAGTCACTTGTCACATGTGGCTATTAAGCCCTTGAGATATGGCTAATGTGACGGATGAACTAATTTTTAATTTAACTAAATGAATCAACTGACTTAATTTAATTTTACACGTCCGTAACCCCATGTGGCTAGTAACTACTGCACTCAACAGTGCAGAATTAGATACTTGTGAGGTTCTTTCTTTATTCTTGAATAAAAAATGTTCACTAACTTGGAAAAGTACTTTTCTAGAATGACGGGGCCTGTAGTCTTACTCTTCTGACTCAAAGCTTGGATCTGCTCATAAGAAATCCAGTCCTGAAATTGTAACACTGCTGATGTCTATCCTACAATAATTAATTCTTCAGAAGTTCTCTAAGATGTCAATATAATTTTTGTTTAATTCAGAGATAAGTAACACCTGCTCTATTGATTCACTATTACAGCAAACCCTAATTTTGTCATTAAATATTTTAACACTGTACCAGTCAACAGCATTGCTGGTTCCTAGGCCTTTTGACCTTGGTGTCTGGTTGGTGTTTTCATGGTAGTAAGTGTCCACAGAAAAGCAGGGCTGGAGATATCAAACATGGCAAGATGTTTGCCATAGAGGCAAGAAATAGAAAAAAATTAAGATATAATTTGTGTCACTTTCCCTCTAATTATAGATATATTCAGTAAATGGCTTGGATTATATATAGTAAAGATACAATGTATCTTACTCTCATGTTTAAAAATAAACTGATTCCAACATATCCTGAGTGAAGCCCACTTACCCAAGTCTACTTCCATTGTCTCATTCACTGGGCTCACAATCACAGGTCTTGTGGGTTTGTTTTCCTCTGAAAGAAACACATCCATAAGGTGTGTCAATCTCTTACAGATCAGAATCTCAAGTGATGACAACACTTAGCAAAATATACTCAATTACTTCTGGCCAGACACTCCATCAAGTGTTCAAAGCACATATGCCAGGAGACAGGAGGCAGAAAGTGAAGGAAGAAAGCTGAGGCAGAGGTCACAGCACCCTGTGAACCCTGGGGCAGAGCTAGACCTTGTGAACCCACAGAGTGGGGTGCAACTGAAAAACAAACACATCACCAGGTCCCTGGGCCCCCAGACAAGTGCCTCTCATAAGTGAAAGCACATCAGGAAAGGCAAGAGTAGTGGGAAGTTAGTTCCTTGAATTGGGTGTTATTGGCCAGCAGGGCTAATCAGTACTAGACCTGCTTGCATTTAATGATTGTGGTAATGACCCAGTAGTGAGAACTACAGGGTTATGGAATAATGCTGTAATTTATTAAAATAGGCAAAAAGAAGTATCAAGGAGCCCCAGAAATTAATCTGACTTATTTATGAAAAGATTGGCTTCAGGGGTTGACCTGTGGCCATGAAGAAACCATAAGAAACCATCAAATTGAGTACTCGGTATTCCCCCAGTCAAAAAAAAAAAGTGAACACCATGAAGGTAGGATATTCTCTCTTTTGTTCCCTAACGTGTACCTATAACAGTTCCTGAAACATAGTAAATGCTTAATAAATATTTTTGAATCCTTGAGTGAACAAAAAGCACTAAGCATCATTGGGGTGGGCCTTGGGAAGAAAACAAAATATTACCCCACCCTGAATAGAGTATATTGTTTCTACAAATGGGATCAGAAAAGGGAACAGAGAGCATCTAAAACACACTTAACCTAGCTTAAATATTCCCCAGTGCCCAGTTCTTTCTTAGGTTCTACTTGCTGGTTTGGTTGCTATGTTTCAGGAAAGACAGACCAGAGCTACCCAATGACAGGCTGCTAAAGACTCAAGAACATGGTTTGATATAAAGACGACTGAAAATTAGGATTCACTGATGCTTGTGAATGGCAAGGACCATGGCAAGGAATTAACTTTTATTTAATAAAAATATTTTTAGGAGAATAAAGTATTATATAACTGGAAAAGTGAAGCTATTTATAGGGTGATCATATTCTGAGATTGCTTAGGATAGTCCCAATTTATACCTGTTGTCCCAGCATAACTACTAATAGATACCCCTCTAACCTACAAAAAAGTTCTGGTTGGAATAACTCTTCTTATGTTACATAAAGCTTACAACATCTCATTATTTACAAAAAGTTTGAGCATTCTGACTATTCCCTGGTAATTTGTGCATTTTGTTTCATTTTGTGGTGATATAGTTTTCAATATGAAACATGGTTAACACAGAATTGAAAGACACAAGAAAATGAACAAGAACAATCACCGTACACCTATTAATTGCATAGCTGTTTTGCAACAAGCATTTCTTAGCACCAGGCACACGAGTTTAGTGGACCCCATATCTCTAATCTTCCCAATAATCTTGGGAGATTGCATCATCTTGTTACAGAAGAGGAAACAGACTTAGAGAGGTTAACACCTAACACAGAACAAACAGGAGGTAGATGCTGGAAATGTGACTTATTCCAAAGCTCGTTAGTGTCCACACCCATACTTGCTGCTAGACACTGAGACTCACTGAGATTCCCCAAGTGCAGGCTCTCAGAACATTCCCATATTCCAGCCAGAGGGAGCCCCAGAGCTTTCGGTAAGAACCATTTTTAGCCATGCCAAAGAACAACCCTCTTAGATCAGTTGGAAAACACAGCTCATAATGTCTCTATTTAATTAAAACTACATCTGAAGCAGGAATGGAAAACATTACATAGTGTTTAGTAACAAAAAAAAACAAAACTAAAGCCATGTGACTTTTGCGGTATCACTGAGGTCGTCTTGGATTTTGTTTCTTCATGGACAATGAAAGTAATATTACAATCATAGTCTCTGGGCCTTCCCAGATCTAAACCTTCTAAGGCTGGAGCTATGACTCACCTAGAGTAATAAATTCTATTACCCGGGTAATAGGATATTGCTTGCCCAAGTATGTGAAGGATGCATGACAAGTATAGTTCCCTCTATGCTTTTCAGCCACATTCATCACGATGAGCCTATCTTTGACTCCACTAAAGTGTATATTGTCAAGAAGTAGAGGTTTGCAATCCTAGATAAAGGGAGAGAGAAGCATTGAAAACCAATAACCAATAACTTTCCCCAATCTACCAGTCAAAGGAACTCCATTTTTTTCACCTTAGCAAATATTATATTTTTAGAAAGAGACTGGAAAACTTCCTTACGTAGAGTAAGTTTTAGTATTGGTTTTTTGGAAACAGTTAACTATATTCCTATGACATTAAGTTTTCAAGTCTATGAGACTTCATAGTACAAGAAGTGAATGCCAATTTATTTTGCAGGAAGAACATGTTTGAAAAAAAGTTAATACTATATAATTTCTTAACAATACTGCACTTCATTTCTTCATTGATATTATTTATTTAGTATGTCTTATGCTCTACGAGATGATTCCCCATTTGAGTTCCACCAGACTAGGCAGATTAAAGATACCACAACATGGGGTGTTACATGGAAAGCTAGTCGACTCACTTTTAAGACAGTTATGGAAACTAGCGGGTTATTTGAAGACCATATCGTTAATAAAACACACATAGTATATTTTGTAATAAATAGTTATATCTTAAATACCTTAAGCTTATAATCAGCCTTCTCTTTAAATATCTATTTCTAGTACTTTTCTCAATTACATCTTATTAAATTAAATAAAAACAATAGCAAGTAAGTTTCTAGTTAAGCTTCTAATTAAGTGAATGCAGTCTTATGATTCTTTTTAGGTTCCCTATCAAGTGTCACCATTAAAGAGAAAACAATATGCAAAATAAAAAGGTACTTTGCAGATTCATTCTATTGTCCAGGGAACTATTTTATTTTCTGGAAAACTGAAATGTCATATTTAAAATAAAATTACCTTATACCACTGTAATTTAGGTAACTCATTATTTTCATCTTTAAAATACTCCATATAAGGGCACACAAGTCCTCCATCTCCTGCAACGGGTAGTCTCTGCTTAAATATGGCTTGTGCATTATAACACAAGTTAGGCTCATTCTCCACAAATTTTGCAGTTATTTTAATTCTGAGGCAGTAAGATGAATTTCTAAAATAAAATAAAATAGGTAAGTTAAGCATTATTAAAAGTATTTCTGTCCTTAACAACTGCAGGAAACTAGAACACGTTTGTAACATACTAATTCCTCTCTCACCTTACCACACAATAGTAATGTCCTGAATCTTCTACCTTAGCAGGAACAAACCAAAGTTTCTTTTTGTGCTGATGAATCCTGGAGGCTTGTTCTGTAGATATAGGTGTCTCGCTGTCATTTTTATACCAAGTTATAGTGCCTTTGTGTTCATTTGGGTTAAGAGGACAGGGACGAACATCAATTTCATTTGCAGATGACACTAAAATTATTTTTTCTTCACGTTCCTTGCATTTATCTTTAAAAGGGAGAAGGGGGGAAGCAATTTATATAAAAAATCTGCCAGTGTTTCTTGATTTAATATCTACGAAGAAATACATCAATTATTAAATATATCAATTCACATTACATATAAAAGCTTCACAACCTTGTGATAAGGACATTATCCTGGGAGTCTGAGAAGCATATTCAAGTCCAGTTGTGTCACTTACTGCCTGTGTGCTGTGCCCTTGGCAAGTTATTTAACCTCCTTCACCCACTTTTCACTCATCTAAAAAGTGGGGATAATGTAGGAGGAGAGTCATGCCTTTCAGTACAAGATGGAGTAATAGAAACTGGATTTACCTTCTCACATGAACAACTAAAAAATGGACAAAATATATGAAACCACGGTATTCAAGACATTGAACATCAGAAAACAAAGGACAGAAATCCCAGAAAGATGGGGAAGAAAGGAGGTGAGCTCTACTGTTGTCCAAAATCACAGCCAGGCCATGACATTGCCGAGAAGAAACACAGGCAAAGCCCAGTGAGTTGAAGAGATGGAGCTGAGAACCTGGGTAGAAAAGTTTGCAGGGCAGAGTCCCCAAGTACTTAGAGCTGCATGATGACAGGGAGAAAGAGTCTCCCCCAAGTTTTCAGCTGAGTATCTATCAGTCAGCGTAAGCATATAAGAAAATTACCCAAGGCTAGAGGGAGTATTGCCAAAAGAACTGGAGGGAGTAATACGTGGAGCACACCCAATGCTGGAAACAGCTGCTGTTCCCAGCAGCCAGAGTGGAAAGCCTCATTAATGATAAGGCATCAGGCACAATACCCAGAAGGGTTCTGACTCAGTCATTAGGGAAAATTAGGCCTAGAATAAACTTTTTCCTGATCCTAATAAAGCCTAAAAGCAAGACCCGAAAGGATTAATCCATTTCCAAGTAACAATCATGTGGCAGAACAAAGCTCAAGAACATTTTGGGGAATATGAAAATATCCAGCACCCAACATGGTAAAATCCACAATGTCTAACATTCGAAAAAATCATTAGGTATGCAAAGAAGCAGTAACATACCACCAATGATGAGGAGGGAAAAAAATCGATCAGTCAAAACTGACCCAGAAATGACACAGACAATAGGCTTAATACATTTAAAAATTAAAATAGTTTACTACTATTGTATTATTCAAGATGCTACAGGAAAGATCAAACATGATTAGTGAAGACACGAAAGAGATTTTTAAAAACTTTTAGAGATGAAAACAATAATGTTGAGTTACAAAAAACAATGGATGGGATTAAAGGCAGATTTGATACTGCAGGGAAAAAAAAGATGAGTGAACTTGAAGACACAGCGTTAGAAATTACCCAGAGTTAAGCACAGAGAAGAAAATAACAGAATAAAATGGGCAGGGAATTATTTTACTTAGGACAACTTCAATACATGTAATATGAATCACTGAAGAAGAAAAATGTGGGAAACAGAAAACATACTTGAAGTTTTTCAAGATGTGACAAAACTGATGTATACATAGGCTCCCAAATCACAATGAACCCCAAGCAAAAGAAACATAAAGTGAGCTACAAACATAAAACCAGTGACAAAGATAAAATCTTCTATATAGCCAGGGAGAAATGACACAATTATTGCAGAAGACAAAGACAAAAAATGATGCAGCCGTCTTTCCAAAAACAATACAAGCCAGAAGAGAGTAAAACAATATTGTTAAAGTACTGAAAGAAAAAGTCTGCCTAGAATTCCATATCCAGTGAAAATATATTTAAAATTTAGGAAAAAATATTGACTTTTTCAGATTTGCCAAAGCTGTAAAATGTCATCACCAGTAGACCTGCATTACAAGAAATATGTTAAGTCCTTCAAAAAAGACAATATTCTAAGATGAAAATGAATCTACACAAAAGAATGAATAGCAACAAAAATGGGTAATTATAAGATCATCTTTCTTATTATTTAAATCTCTTTAAAGAAAACTGAGTGTTTAAATAAAAAATAAGAAAATGCTATAAAGTTTACAACAAATAAAGAAGTAACACGTATGGAAAGAATAGGGCAAATTTCAAGAAAGGAGAAATGGGTATATACTGTCTTAACTTTGTATACTGTATGTGAAACTGTATAGTGTCACTTGAAGGCAGACAGAGATAACTTAGAGATGGCTATTTAAGCCCCAGAGCAGTCATTAAAAAACACATACACAACAAACAGTTATGACTAAAAAGCCAAAAAGCGAAATAAAATGAATCCTAAAAATGCTAATTAATCTAAAAGGCAGCAAAAAAAGAGAAAAAAATAACAGAATTGATGGGACTAATGGAAAAACAAATAGCAAGATCTCAGAACTAAGCCCTAATATATGAATAATCACACTAAAATTTCAAATAGTCTAAACACTCTCATTGAAAGGCAGAAATGATCAGATGGGCTAAAGAAAGGCCCAACTACGTGGTGCCTAACATGAACACATACACCTACATACACAGATTGTATAAATAAAGGTAAAAATAGATTAAAAAGAAAAGAAAAATATTTGCCATGCTAACACTCATGAAAAGAAAGTTTGATTAATTAGCTAGGATTAACCATTTCACAATGTATACATATACCAAAACATCACATTGTACATTGTAAATATATACGATTTTGTCAACTATACCTTAATAAAAATTAATTAAAGCTTGAGTGACTATTATTATCAAAGTAGCTTTTACAGTAAAAAAATTACAAGAAAAAAAGGGGCATTTCATAAAAACAAAGAAGTCGGCCGGGCGTGGTGGCTTACGTCTGTAATCCCAGCACTTTGGGAGGCTGAGGCAGGTGAATCATCTGAGGTCAGGAGTTTGAGACCAGCCTGGCCAACATGGTGAAACTCTGTCTCTACTAAAATACAAAAAAATTAGCCAGGTGTGCTGGTGGGCACCTGTAATCCTAGCTGCTTGGGAGGCTGAGGCACAAGAATCACTTGAACCCAGGAGGTGGAGGTTGCTGTGAGCTGAGATCGTGCCACTGCACTCCAGCCTGGGCGACACAGCGAGACTTTGTCTCAAAAATGAATAAATAAATAAATAAATTTTTAAAAAGTAAAGAAGTCATTAATCAACAGGAACACAATAATACCAAATGTTTATGTAGCTGCTAACAGTGCTTCAAAATACATGAAGCCAAAACTGATAGAACTGCAAGAACTAGAGAAATTAGTTCTGCAAGAAACTAGAGAAACCCCACTCACAAGGACTGATAGAACAAGCAGTAAAATTAAACAGACAATCAGTAACAACATAGAAGATTTGAACAACACTATCAACCAATTGGACATAATTGATATTTGCAGAAAATTCCAACCAACAACAGTAGAACATTACATTCTTTTTTAAGTGCACACATAAAACTTAGCAAATTTTCCATATTCTTCCCCATAACCCAAGACTCAGTAAATTTAAAAGGATTCAAATTAGACAAAACTTATTCTCTGGTGACAACGGAATTAGATTAGAAATCAATAACAGAAAGATATCTAAGGAATCCCCATATATTTGAAAACTAACATACTCCTAAATAACTCATGAGTCAAATAAATCAAAAAGAATATAAAGTATTTTTATCTGAATGATAAGGAAAACATAACATATCAAAACTTGTGGCATTCAATGAAAGTAGTACTTAGAGGGAAATTGCTAGCATTAAATCCTATATATTTTTTAAAAATCTCAAATTGATGACTTGAGCTTCTACCTTAAGAAACTAGAAAAACAACAAAGTAATTCCAAAGTAAGCAGCAAGCAGAGATTCTATGCCTGGGTCTTCATTAACAGAGCTGACTGCGTGACAAAACAGAGACTAATGCCATTGAAAGATCTGTATTACTTAGTGGTTTGGACAGAAGGGGTATGCTATACCACGCAAAACCACAGAGAGAATCACCAGATTGGGTTAGGAGGCAGAAGCAGAAACATAAAGAAAGCCTAGGCCAGAGTCTTTACTGGGGTTCCCATGGGAAAGGCAAGGCAAGGCAGCATAAACAGCCTCAGATTGGGCCGTTTGAACCATTTTTGCAGGCTTTGGGCATACAGGCTGTCCCTAGTTCTCTGGTACCTGGCCCTGTGTTGATTGAGGCTGGGGTAATATTGGTTTGGGTGTGTGAGAGTTGGATGAGGAGGTGAGTGGGGTACAGTCTTGGGTCAGTCAGTCTCACATGAAGGGCAAGCTGTAAGCTGTCCACAACACACCTAGGAACTGCTTAGCCCTTGGTGGGGCAGTCTCTCCCTAGATATGAAACACCTTCCAGAATGTCAAAATACGGTAAGATACAGAAAATAAAAAACATAATTAATATAGCAGAAGAAGTAAGAAGAAAACAGTAATATAGATCAGAGAGGAAATCAATGAAATAGAAAACAGAAGAACAATGAGGAAAAATCAAAGATACCAAAAGCCAGCTCTTTCACAAAAACAATAAAATTGATAAATCTTTAGCCAGACTAATCAGGAAAAAAAAGAGATGACATCTCTTTTTTAAATAATTTGTAAAGGGTCATGAGGGAATATTATAAACAATGTTATGCCAATAAATTTAATAACATAAATGAAATGAGCAAATTTTTCAGACTACTAAAGCTCCCTTGAGAAGAAGTACATAGCCTGAATTGCCCTATATCTATTAATACTACCTTCTATTCAAAGAAATTGAATTTGCAGGATTTCCAATATGGTGGAGTGGGGGGGGGGGGCTCATAAATCATTTCTCCATAAAGGCAACAAAAAGACTGGCAAAAATTTCAAAAATCAAAGGCTTGCAATAACCAGAAGAGCATTTATTAGAAACTAAGGAAACAAAGAGAAACACGCCAAATCGCAGATTAGCAGCGTTTGTAGCTTTATAACTTAAATGACTCCCATCCTACTCTTCCCAGCTCTACAACAGCCATGAATAGCAGGAGCTTTGCAGACACAAAGGCTTTGAAAACCAGCAGGCTTGCAAGAACAGAGAGGGTTTGGAGCACCTCAAAAAGTCCCATTTCCAGAGCATTGCCACTCTTTGACTTGACCAGTAGGTCCTCAAAGTCACATTCATAGGATGGTGTTGTTATCGACCTCACCAAGAGCTCCACAGAAAAAGTACTAGCTCCAAGGTGTTTGCTGGAAAAACTCAGTGTTAATTGCTTTTTACAGCTGCCAAAAGCTGCAATACCAGAGCCATAACCTCCAGAGGGCCTTGAAAAGCTCTGACACATTCCTGGGGAACCTAGAAGGGTACCCACGTATGCAGGGCTGTGTGCATGCCCAGGAATTTGCATAGAAGGCACCAGACTCTCATTTCTGCATGACTCTAAGGTCATACACAAGCAGGAAGTAAAGGCTAAGGCAGAGTTGTAAACAGCCTTAATGTTGAAGGTATGCTCCAACACACATGGAGCTCCTCAGCAAAGGGGAGAAAACTTACTGGACCAAGGAATGTAAGCCAATCTCTGGCTCAGTCCTTAAAGTTCTTACCTTTCCTAACTACACTCCATGATCCCATTCAGTCTCATGGTTCTTATACCAGCCGCTTGCTGAAGTCTCCAATTTTATATATTCAACCCAGACCTTTCCCTCAGGCTGTAGACTGCCTACTCAAAGTCACCATTTAAACATCTAACGGACAGCTAAACTTAACATGTCCAGTCTGAAAACCTGATCTTCCCCATCCCATCAATGGCAATTTCACCTTGTGTTTGCTAAGGCCAAAATTTCCTAAGATAATTCTTGATTCTTCTCTTTCCCTCACACCTCACATCTGACCCAACTCCAAATCCCTCTTGATTCTGTTCCCAAAATATTTCAAAATATGTCTGCTTCACACTTCTCCTTGCTAGGCTTTGACAAGCCATCAACATTTCTTGCCTAGACAAAGCCATCATCGTGGCTTATCTGTTAACTGGCTTCTCTATTTCTCTCTTTGGCTCCCTCGGTTCTAGTCTCAAAACAGGAATCAAAACATAAGTCAGATCACCTCTCTGGTTTTGAATAAAGAACCCTGCACTTTTCGCATCTCAGCCAGACTACAAGCCAAGACCCTAAGAAAGGGTGCAACATTCTATATAATCAACCCTCTGCCATCTTGCCATTACCCAGATAGCCTGGCCCCTTATGACTTCCCTCATCTCTCACTATGCTCCAGCCTCACTGATATTTTTATTCTGAAAGCACGCCAAATACTCTTGGCCTCTGGGCCTTTGCACATGCTGCCTGGAATATTTCCACACCGCAATCTGATATCCAAATAGCTCTCTTTTCCCCTTCCTTAAGGTCAACTCAAAAGTCAACTTCTCAGGGAGGTTTTTTCTGGCCACATTCAAAAAATTAACCTTCTGCCCACTCTAATGACAAAATCTTATACTCTTTTTTCCTGCTTTTTTCCTCCCTATACGTGCCATCATATGACACAATATATATCTACTTATCTGTTATCTTTCTCTTCTACAAGAATATAAACCCTATGCAGGCAGGTATTTCTGTCTGCACTATTCCCTGCTGTATCCCCAGTAGCTAGCACCTGGCACACAGAGAACAGATTAGAGAAAATGAAGAAATGGAAAGAAAAAGAAAAAGAACTGTATCTTGATGATTTCCAGCTGTGGATTCATAAAGACTATACATAATATCTCCTCCAAATGAAAGTCAGAATTTCCTGTATCACACTTTCAATCAGCAGTCCAGTGGAAAGAGGCCTGGACCTAGACGGGAGACCTAGATTTTAGCTTTTGTTCCAAAACTAGCCACATGACCTTGGGCTCTTAACCTCACTGGGCCTCAGTTTCCCACTCTCTATGTGAGAGAATGAGAGGAAGATGCTGAAAGGAACTTCCGGTGATACAGGTCCATGACCAGGAGGCTCTGTGCCCAGGGATTCAACAGAAATGAGTATGAGAAACGACTGTTAGGGAAGGCACTTCATGTATTCTAAATAACAGATTTTCTTAGCAGACAAGAACACAAAGAAATACTTAACTTACCAGCCTCCAGAAAAGAAATCAGTAGAACTATGAAACAAGTAAGTCTGAGTAACACTTTCATATTCTCCTGGAGAAACAGAGGAATGGAAGAAAGACAAAAGCAAAAATGTTACTTTTCCAGCAAATCTCTAAAACTAAATATACCGACACTATCCCTGTCCCCACCCTTACCGCCAAGACAAACTGATGAATTGGTTTTTCTACATCATGAATGTTATCATGTTTGACTTTTGGTTAAAAAATGGGGTGGGGAACGAAAAGGGATAAAGAGTTTTCACAAAATTGAGAACAAACTCAACAACTTAAGATTTTAAACATTTCTACCTTCTGTCCCATTATACATTTCCAGTCTTGCATCCCATTTAAATTTCCCCAAATCTAGTTTACATCTAAAGTCAGCTACGCACTCGCCCCTAAGCCAGTTTGCCTCCGTTTGTCTCAGGATTTGTTCCCCACTTATGTCCCCTGCTGTCAGGACCCATTTGCAAAAATCACCCCACACTTTTGGCCAGCTCAAAGGTCATGCCTTCATTTTATATTGCAAGATACTGAACTGCTTGTACAATAGGATATAGCTACACAGAAATGCACCCAAAAAAACCTAAAAGAAATGATAACAACATATTAAAATTGGGTTGGGTGGGTTTCCCCTTGTCGGGGCTTTCTATACTTTCTAAAATATCTACAATGAACTTTGTATGAAACAAAGAGGAAAGGACAAAAGAGAAAAAACTCTTATCCCCTCTGCTCAACCTTAGGAGCAATGTCTAGAGTAGACCAAGTAATTCTGTGCTTTGAAAACATCTGCCTCTTAATTTTTACAGGAGATTAAATTTGCCTATATTCTTATCTGTAGCTATAAGTAAGTAAATAAATATGAAAACACAAAATATTTTAACACAACACTCATTCAGATTCTAATGACATGCAGTCATTTAAATATTAGCTGGAAAATGTTCTATTTGAGAAGATGTATTGTGGCCGGGCGTGGTGGCTCACCTCTGTAATCCACTTTGGGAGCCCAAGGCAGGCAGATCACTTGAGGCCAGGACTTCAAGACAAGCCTAGCCAACATGGTGAAACTCCATCTCTACCAAAAGTACAAAAATTAGCTCGGTGTGGTGGTGCATGCCTGTAATCCCAGCCACTTGGGAGGCTGAGGTAGGAGAATTGCTTGAACCCAGAAGGCGGGGGTTGCAGTGAGCCAAGATCGTGCCACTGCGCTCCAGCCTGGGTGCCAGAGTGAGATTCCATCTCAAAAAAAAAAGAAGGTGTATAGGTATTTTTTTAAGTTACAACATGCTTTTTAAAACAAATACAGGGGAAAAAATAAAGATTATCTAACCACGCGATACATACCCATTCATATTCTCTTCACTTTACCCCCAGTATCAGGATGATGATCCCTAAGCCTGGCTCAAGCCTTGAAACCTACCTCAGAGCAGTAAAACTGCATTCCTTCAATATCTTTTACCTCTGACCCTTTATTTACATTACTGGCTTCCCAAAATAGTCTAGAATACTAGTATTATTACCATATTTACCTTTAAACTATTTTCAGATGATTAAATAAGATAGAAGCCTTTGAAGCCCAGCAGCCTGGTCTATGAGCTCTTTCTTTGACTGCATGAAGTGTGTTTTAAGTCTTTGTGCTAGAGAGGAAGGAAAGAAGGGTTAAAATGTTTCCCAATCACCAGTTCCAGGCCAACCAGCTATTTGCATTAGTTTATCAACAACAAAATAAGGGCGTTGCAAAATCAGCTGAACACTGCCAGCTGTCGGTTCATTTAGTCACAAGAATCTGGCTTGTCTGATCATTAGGCAAGGGAGAAGAAAAAGAAGATGTGTGACTGAACATTATGGAGTGTATCATGAGATAATAATTCCAAATTAATTGTGGACAATGTTTAATCACAGGTCCGAGGTTGGTGACCTGTACCACAAGGCAGGGTGATATTGGACGCGACTCTCCCTGGGCCCCAGTGTGCTCATTTGCACAAGGGGCAATGAACCAGCTGAAGTTGGACCTCATCCTCCTCTAATAGACTATAAAAGTGCAAAGGGCCATGGCCCCTGGGTCCAAGTTTACTACTGCCCCAGAGCTGCTCTGGGAAACAGTCGGGGGGGTGGGAGTGGCCCTTTCCTCTCAGGAGTAGGCTTGTGGGATCCATGTTGATCCCCAGGACCCTGAGGCAAGGAGTCAGCACTGAGCTTGGGAATGAGTGTTAAGGGTCACGTGACCAAAGGGAGCGGGGACATCAGAACGGAAGGAGATGAGGGTTGTACCTAGATTAACCCACACACTCCCAACAAAAATCAACACAAACCCCATTATGCCCCTGAATGACAGAAATTCCAAGGCAGGGCCAGGCTGACTGGCCTCCATAGTGCTCACAGTTGAATGGCTATACAAGTCAGAAGTCCCTCAACACAGATGGCACATTGAGTAAAAGCTCAGCCTCCATGTCCCAGTTCCCCCTTTTGACAAGCAATGCAGTGACTGCATGTCACTGATGGCACTATGTGGGTGAAATCAATGGCCACATGCAAAGAGCTTAGAACAGTGCCTGGCAAATGGTCACTCCCAAATCTTAGCTATTGGAAATCGGCCCATGCTCTGATGACAAATAACAGTTTTGATAGAATGTTTTCAGTTAACCATTCATGTCTTTATTCACTTACTGCTGCATTCAACAATTATACATCAAATATCTATTTGGCTCTGGGAACAAAAATAGGAACAAAGGTCCCACGGCCTGGCTCCAGGAGCTCAGCAGTCACAGGAAACATGGACACACAGTTAGACTGTGATGTGGGGGTATCTACGAGCTTGGGAATGGGCGTTAAGGGTCACATGACCAAAGGGAGCGAGGACATCAGAAGGGAAGGAGATTTTTTTTCCTTCCCCAGAAGGGAAGGAAAAGCCACGCCCAGGGCAGGAGGGGAGACAGAGCTACCTCAGCCTGGAGGAGGCAGAGGGGAGGGTCCAACAACATCATGTTCTGGAGCATAAACCAGAGGTGGGTTCTGAGGGGGAGGCTGAAAAGCCCCAGGTTCCCACAACATGCAAAGGTTTGATGAGGAACTGGGACTGTCATTTGCAGGTGGCAGAGAAGCATGTACAGGTTTTAAGCCATGGGCTAATGTATGTTAGATCTCCATTTTTTGCAGACATTTTGGCACCTGTGTGGAGACAGGTGAGCCAGGGAGAGCAGGCCACCACAGAAGTTCATGGGAGAGATGATGAGGGCTGGGCCAGCTGCAGTGACAGACAGGCAGGCGGGGGCATATTTGAGAACGCTCGGGGCCAGAGGGGAGAATCAGGGATGGACTGGGCCAGACTCACTGAGGTCGGGGCAGGGAGGGCAAGGGCCAGGTTGGGGGGCAGGTTTAGGTACCCACAGACAGCTCAGAAAAGATGCTCAGAGGGTGTCACCCACAGCATCTTAGACCCAGGTCTCCTGGGACGAGGTGAGCAGTACTGACTCAAGCAGAAAGCAAGAATTTGAACATGCAGTGACAGTGGAGTGAAAATGGACAGCAAGGCCTGGAAGGGGTTGAAATTGGGAGAGCTTGGACACAGCACTGGAACCCACCATTTCTCTACTCTAGCACAGCCAAAGTGACCTGGGAAAGCGGACAGGCATTGACTCTTACTGGGGCTGAAGCCTCTTTCCAAAATTTCATAAAACCATCAAGCTGCCCCAAAGAGTAATGAGTCAACAGCAATAAAATATTTTTGCATACAACGGAAGATAGTCCAGGGTGCCTGGATCTGAGCGTGGAGGAGTTCAGCTATTTGTGAGAAAAGGCCATCCATGGGACCCTAGGGCGACTCAGCCCTGTTACCTTGGAGAAGGATTTGTCTTTTACCAAGGGGTCCAGCTTCTCAGGAGGGAGTCACCATCTTCAGAGGGTGTGTCTACCTGAGGAAGGAAGAACACATGAGTGAAGTGTGAAGAGGTCCAAAGGCACCAATTGCTGTGAGGATCTCAAGAGGTGTGTATTAGTCCATTTTCACGCTGCTATAAAGAAACCTGAGACTGGGTAATATACAAAGGAAACAGGATTTAATTGACTCACAGTTCCACATGGCTGGGGAAGCCTCAGGAAACTTACAATCATGGTGGAAGTGGAAGCAGGCACATCTTACATGGCAGCAGGAAAGAGAGCAACTGGGGAAGTGCCAAACACTTTTAAACCATCAGATCCCATGAGAATTCACTCACTACCATGAGAACAGCATAAGGGAAACAGCCCCCATGATCTAATCACCTCCCACCAGGTCCCTCCTGGACACGTGGGGATTATAATTTGAGATGAGATTTGGGTGGAGATACAGAGCCAAACCATATCAAGGTGTCAGAAAGGTCATGACATTTAAATGATCATGAAAATTAGTACAGTGTTTAACAAGTGTATGTTCCATAATGCTTGGGGACAAGATACTTTCAGGAAATCAAATCACAGGGAGAAAAGAATACCAAGAGCTTGACAACCACAAGCTATTTTGATTAAACACATGCACGTGGCACTTTGCCAGACACCAGGGTGCAGAAATGAATCAAACCACCTCTAGGGATGTCATGTCTCAGCGCATCATCTCAGTGAAAACAGAGCTTGAGCTTTGCTGGAGAGAAATGTACCAGAGGCCAGAAAAAAATGAGCAGGCCCTGTTTAAGAAGCAGGTATCCTCACTCTTCCATTACCAAGCATATTAACGTACCTGCATCCATATCACATTAAGACAGCCTCAGAAAGCTGCATTGTGGTAGCCTTACTGCTATATCCTACAGATCTTTCACCATTAATTCACCTGTTTTTGTGTTTTTGCAGTTTTCTTTTAGTATTTTGGAGTCTAATATTTTTCTTGTCTGAATCATCTCTTTGAGCCGTAGGAAAGCTTGTAAAACCTAAGCACAAAGCCTTTTAATGGTCATCAATAAAACAGCCTGACTAATTCAACACAAAGTATTTTCCTTAGACTACACAAACTAAATCCCAAGCTATTATTCACTTTGAGGCCATACACAGCACAACACAAGGTATTAGAAGTGCGCTGGCCCATAAATTGAAATCATATCATAGCAGAAACTCAGAGGGGAGACCCCACATCCTCCCGCTCCCAGTCCTAGGTCAATGCCCTCCTGACTGACCCCTGTGAGTGTGCCCCAGATATGACAGCAGCTGTTGGGAATTATATAGTGAATGACACCAAAATGTATGGAATGGGGGAGGGAGTGGAGGAGGGGAGGGGATGGTTTTATTTCGGAGGCCCAGGAAGCTTCTTGCAGAGAAGGTGACTACCCACACTCTTCTAATGGCCTCATTTTCCCTCCTTTCTTGCCCCAGAAACTTCACTTAAGAATGTATATACTCACTGTCTCCACCACTCATCCACTGCTGAAGCGACCACCATGTGCCCTCTAAGCTCGCTGTTCCTCTGAGATGCACTGCCCAGGCCACTACCCACTCTAGGCTCTCCATGCCAAGAGCACTCCGTCTCCAGCCCACTGGACATCTCTGCAGCACCTAACCCATCCCACCGCCCCCTTCTGCCTGACCCCTGGGATGAGGGTCAGCACCCCCTACTCTTCTGCCTTCACCGTCCAGCTGGCTCTGTGTCCAGCGCTGGCTCCCAGCCTTGCCATTTACAAGCACTGTGCCATTCCACCTCCATGCACTTCTATGGCACTTCCTGGGTCTGCAAGACAAATCTTCCAGTCCTAGCCTGGAAGCTTCTGGGATTTCTGACCATCTCAGAGTTGATTCTGATCAGAAGCTTCTCCCAGGGTCCTTGTAGACATCTGATTCTCCAAAGCCAGGCATGACAAGTGACACAGGCTCTCCATGGTGCAATGCACCGAGGTGCCTCCAACTGCTGGCTCTGGGCCCCCTGGCTCTGGCAACATTGGGTAGCTCCCCTAGTTGTTGGCCTTCCCTACCTGGGCCAGGGAAGAAAGCAGTGCAGAGCAGACCCTCCCGTCTCCCACACCCATGAGGAGGCCCATCCTACACATCTTGCACGTCTGTCCTAAGAGCTCAATAAATACTTGTAGAAGAAAGGAAGGAGGGAGAGAGGGAAGGAGGGAAGGAATCCACTTACCTACCTACCTACCCACCATTTTTGCATGAGACACACGGGGATGAAAACCCAGCCTAGAATCAAAGAAGAGAAAGGATGGAATAAGGGTACCGGGTGTGGGTCAGAGAATAGGATTGCAAGGGGAACCGTCACTGGGGTCTGGAGATGGCTGGAATCATATAAGAGAGGGTAGAATCCTACATCAGGAGTTAGATAAAGAGTTCACACCCAGATGGTTGTCGACAGAGTTGAGGGGTGGGGATGACCCCAAGGAGAAGGAACTACAGGAATAGGACTAGAGACTAACAAATGTTACTGCCAGAAGGCCTATTAGGTAAAGAAACCTCCCTTATTCAGAACTAGTTAATCAAAGTCCAGTGTAATTTTTTTTGAATGACTTATAGTAAGATTCAAAACGTACCTTTAGAAAATACCAGTAACAATAAAAAGTCACAGATGTGTGTATGCCACTGTGTTATTTTTCAGATTGAATTTTCCACGTAAAATAAAACAAGAAAGAGAAAAGGATTAACTTACTGAATACATTAATAAGCCACAGCATATGGTTCCCCCTGTTTAGCCTTCAAGCAAGGATGCCTGTGTTATGTGTGAAACCCCCGGACTGGCTAACATCCTCTCCGTAGCAGCTTCCAAGAAAGACAGCAGGGAGTGCTCAGATGCTGATGTCCAGACCCAGGGAGTCAGCCAGATCCTAGGGTGACCCAAGGCCTAGGCTGGTCATCCCCACTTCCGGAGGCCTTGTCCATTTACTGCAGCACACCACGGCTTTACGTGACAATCACATCCAAAAGCTTGCGATCATGAAGATCTTCCCAAATACGGCCCCCACAGCTGTTTGGTGATCATGACGTATTTGGAAACACTGGCGTATCACAACATGACTACAGTAGCACGTGCAACAGACACAAAAAGTTATTTGTTGATTAAAGATAAAATCAAAATGCATATTTGTGGCATAAAGTAATTTCCCACTAGTCCCAGAAGGAGAAACTGTAATGTGAAACAAATTACAAAAGTAGAAATTAAGTACAAGAATTAACAATGAACATATTGGCCCCCAACAGAAGCCCCCCTTCCAGGAAATACTGACTTCATCCAACAACGCCTTCCTGTCCCTCTGCAAGGAATTTCATACCCAGTGCACGCACGGGAAAAGTGGCAGCTGGGGAGAGAGGGGCTGTCACAGGAACCCAGGTTTCTTCCTCAAGGCCTAGGCCTAGTGCAGGGGAAGGAGGCATTTTTCCTGCTCTGTAGCCACAGTGCATTTATTAAACAGCTTCTTTTTCTTGAGGAATTTCCCACAATGTTGAGGAATTCCATTCTTATTCTGAGGAATTCCCCCACATTGTGAGCCCTGCCTTCTAGGATAGAAGCTAGGCACAGGCAAGATGGCACACAGCAGAGGCACCCCCGATAGTATCAGAATCTCCTGGAGGTCCACTTCTGGGAACAGCGGCAGCAGAGGTGCCCAGAGCTGGGGGAAGCTCATATTGGCACCTGGCACTCCATGTCTGTCCAAACACAGGCTGCGCTGTCCTCACCACGAGACCTGCACACAGCAGTCCTACCGCGTGGCTCCTGCTGTGTCTAGCTACTTTAATCTCCATTCCTCTGTCTCCAGCCTTTCATATTGGGAGGGGCCCTGAGCATGTACACAGGTAGACATCAAAGTCTACCTGTGTCTATCCCGCTCTGTACAGCCCTGGCCAGTGTATGAACCAGGCAGCAGAGTCCATGGGACTGACCACACAGGCCCTGGAATTAGCGCCCAGGGTGCTTGGGGAGGGAATTCAGGGGTCCCAGGTACATGAGGGACATGATTAAGAACAGGGGTGCTGGTGGATTAGGATTAGGCCAAGTGGGCACATCCTCTTGTCCTTCCACACTTCTTGCCATGCTGAGGGATGTGTCTGTCCAAGCTGCAAGAGCAGAGCCCTCCAAGGCACAGGGCCAAACCTCTACAGAGGCCCAAGAGGACAGAAGAGACAGCGGTAGGTGACTCCTCCCTCTTCCAGGGACCTGACATAGCCAAGCCCCAAATCTGAGATTTACAAGAAAATCCTCACTGCACTTTCTACATTTCCACCTGATAGCAACACACTCTTCTACCTTCCCATGGAGTGATAAGTAAATGCATTTACAGCATCATTTAATACAGTCTCTCATCCCTAATATTAACCAATATGTGCATACGTGTAGATCTGATGTAATGGAGAAAAACTCAGAAAATTAGGCTCCAACTTATTTGCCATAACTGAGAAGTGGCCATGGATGAGTCCTGAAAAAACAAGAGCTAAAGCAGGTTCTTTAGCTCATGAAATGTTACAGCCCACGTGTTCTACTGAAAATCGGTGGAAACTTGTATGGGGAATGTGTTACAGTACTGAAACCAAGCCCATAGTTATGATGTTCTCCTGTTACCCTTTGTTTGTTTGTTTTTTGAGACAGGGTCTTGCTCTGTTGCCCAGGCTGGGGTGCAGTGGTGTGATTACAGCTCACTGCAGCCTTGACCTCCTGTGTTATTCCTTTGTTATAAGAATTCAGACAGTCATTAAAAAGTCCCCATCATTGTTAAAAACAAAAATGTCAGTTTGAAAGAGAAGATAAAAGGAACTTACAAAGCCATAGAACCACACACTTATGGAAAAGACAGTATTTCCTGGAAGGGGGCTTCTGTTGGGGGCCAATATGTTCACTGTTGATTTAGACATCCATACTTACCCAAGCCCTGGTTTAGAATCCACAAATTCCCAGGGAGAAGCTACAGACAGCCGGAGAGCCTGAAGTCTATCTCCCTAGGTTACTAATTTTACCCACAGATTTTCTTGGGGGAGTTATTTTTCTATTAGAGCAAACATGGCTATATTATGAAGCAGAAAGAAAAATCTCCACGATCTAAGATAAAACATGAGGCTTCAAAGAGGCATCGCTTACAGTGAGCTGCTTTGGAGGGCTAGGTTGAGCCTTTGCTTTTTATTTCCCAGAAGGAATCCCCGGGAGGTAAAATCCGAGAGGCACTGACTGTCCTAAGTAAATGTCCATAATAATCTCTATGCAATTCTGATGAGAAATGGAAGCATCAGGGCCCCACACACTCATACCTCTAATTAGAGTAACCAATAGGGGTAGAGTAACCTACCCCTAATGATCACAGAGCCCACCCAGGAACTTCCATACCCAAGCTAGAGCAGGAAAGTGTGGAAGTAACCACAGAGCGTTCTGGGGACCACTGTGTTATGTTCCAAACGTGACACAATGGTTTCCACACTGTGGAGATTAGTCACCCACACTCTATCACATGAACACAACCCAAAAACCTAACTGTGTGTTCAATGTGGTCATCTCTGATCTTCCCCCAGAGAAACAGCTCTACCAAACTATGAGCAACCACTCCCACGACAGGGAAACAGAAGCTCACTCACCATCTCAGAAAGCCCAGGAAACACCAAGCCTGGCAACGTTCCTACCACTAGAGGAATCCTAAAGCCTCGCTCATAGTTATCAATGGCTTATTTACCCATATAAATGGGAGAAGGAAAGTTTTATATTTATCACGGGGGGATGCACAAGGATATGAAGATAAAGTAAAAATTTCCCAAGGGGTTTCAGGTGTTGCTATGAAATCTCAATTATTCAGCTAATACAAGGCGAAAAGCCACAAGATTGGTGGTTTCAACTAAGGCATGTGGATTTTAAGGGCAAAAGGGGCAATGAGACACAGTTAGACAGGATCACTGTCACCAGATGCCACAGACGGGGATGGACCTACCCCAAGCCTCTTGACCACTAGGTTTTAGGTTGACGTCTGACTTTTCCACCTCACCCCTACAGACCTCCTAGGGCTCCTGGAAAACAGAACCAGAATCCAGAGACAGGGATGGGCCTCGTCTCCTGCCCCTTGTCCCCTTTCTAAATGCCCTGCCTTGGGTTTCCCAGCCTCCCCTGTACCTCCAACACACCTCCTCTCCAGCCACCAGGGGCTACGATGCCAAGGCCACTGTTGCACTGGACTTGTCAAAAAGTTGACTGAGAACCAGAGACCTTTCTCCCTGGAGCACTGCCTCCCAGTCAGGCAAGAACAGCTGTTTCTCAGATTGGGATCCACAGACAGTTTCAGAGGACTAAGCCTTCTCTACAAGAAGTGTTACATTGTTTTCACTTCTATAATTTTTTTATTGGGGTAAATATTTTTCACCATATTGCACATGGTGAAACACACAAAACTTAAGTGGACAGTTCCATAAATTGCCACAACTGAGTGCACCAGGAATACTTCATCAGGATGTAGACCTGCCATCCCTCAAAGTTCCCTTGTGGCCGTTCGCCCCCACATACAAAGCACCAACTTTTCTGATTTCTAATTCGACCTCTACAATCCTATAGCAAGTAACGGAAGTGCATTCCTGATGGCTGGCTTAGGCATGTCCGGTGCCCTGCTATCTCAGCACCCACGCCTGCAATGGCACTTTAATCACTCACTACCCAGCAATGCAGGGAAAGCAATGGTTCTCACTGGGGTGGGTATGACCCTTGAGGGAGCATTTCGGAACCTGTGGGGAAGGGGACCCTGGGTGATCAGGATGCATTTAGCATCGGAGGCCATCGAAGCTTGACATCTGAACAACACAGGCAGTTCTGCTCAGTAAAGACTTGTCCTGCATGACCTCCAGGAGTCTCACAGACGTTCCTACTGATGGAAACATATTTACAGTGTTTGAAACCTAGCCCTCCAACTCCCTTCCACATTTATATAAAATACATATATTGTTGGCACAAGTTTATACACACTAAATTTTTCAGGAATGCAATCACTGTGAAAATGAAGAGAAGAATGGCCTTTGGCTCCATCGAGACCTTGACCAAGAGTCACTCATCCTTCAGTGGCATTTGGATGGCCACTGA
>NC_045448.1:102354001-102422608 GCF_002776525.5 Piliocolobus tephrosceles
CTGGAGTGCAGTGGCCGGATCTCAGCTCACTGCAAGCTCCGCCTCCCGGGTTTACGCCATTCTCCTGCCTCAGCCTCCCAAGTACCTGGGATTACAGGCACCCGCCACCTCGCCCGGCTAGTTTTTTGTATTTTTTTAGTAGAGATGGGGTTTCACCGTGTTCGCCAGGATGGTCTTGATCTCCTGACCTTGTGATCCGCCCGTCTCGGCCTCCCAAAGTGCTGGGATTACAGGCTTGAGCCACCGCGCCCGGCCTGAAATGCATCATTTTAATACAAATTGCTTTTATTTCTCCTTAACATCTAAGTATTACACTGATTTTTTAAAGTTATGTTATAGATAAGTTTTATTATACCGTTTCAAAACTATAAAAGGGGTGTTTTAAAATATTTTCATTAAGGAGGGTGCTGGGTTTTAATGAGGTGAGACCCACTGATGGGAAGTGACACCATCTAACTTTTCATTTAACTCTTGGTCATTAGTCATTGGCTGTATTTTCAGGGAACTATGAGTTCTCATGTTTGGGATACCAAATGTGCAGAGATCAGCATGGCTAGACTCTTCCTGTTCACAGCTCGCTAAACCATGATTACCGAACTGCACTTACAGGGAGGGTCATTTCAAGAGACCACCGAAAACTCACTATTCTCACCTCTTTTTCAGGGATCTTTAAAAGAAACTTCCCACTTCTCTTTGTGCCAAGAATGCTTTTTCTCCTGAGCACTTTGCTTTCATCTTGAAGACACCGCTGGCTGTGCCCTGCAGGGTTTCCTCTCTCCCATTGCCTACAGGAAAGAGCATTTATGTTGTCAACCTTGGCTATGCGTTAGAACCACCTGGGGGGCTTGGAAAACACCCGTGCCCAGCACGCCCCCAGAGATGCTAGTTTGTTTGCTCTGCATCCAGTCCTGGCATTTCCCTGAGTGCTTCAGGCAGTGCTAAGGTGCAGGCAGAGCTAAGACCCAGGCTTCCCTCCACATTCACGGCCCTACTTGGGTAACTTTACCAGCGTCTAGGTCATCCAGGTTTACACTGCACATGTCAAGCCTCATTTCAGGCTCCACTCCATCTCCACGCTTGTTTTCCTTTTCCCCTACTTTTAATTTATGGGACCCCTGTCCTCTCGTGGGCGTGAGTCCTCTTGGGAAGCGACAGGTGTCTCCATCGGGCCACCACCATGTGTGAGCTCCTGGATGTGCATGAAGAGGAGACAGCACACAATCCAATATGCAAGTGAGTGGGGCCTCAAAGAGCTCCAGCCCCTTTCGGTACTTGGTAACATAACTCGGTACCAGGGCTTTCCACGTGTTCCCTGCGCTAGACATGGCCAGGAGGCTCCAGCAGCATTTCCTGGAAACACAGCAGACAACCAGAGGAAGAAAAGGCTGCTGACAGTTCTGATCCGAGTCTTGTGCCACCAGCCCACCTCACAACCTCAAGGAGAGGAAAATGCAAACCAAGCAACCACTCACAGCAACAGATGGGCAGCATCCTGGAGCTGTGTCATGGCAGGTGAGCCACAGGTGCCCCTGACAACTTCTTTTAAAATGGCAAGTACCTCGTATATCCATTACGTAGCATAAGAATATGAGGATCTCTGTGCTTCTCCACCCACTACGCTGTGGTAGTTTCACCGCAATTGTCCAGCTTTGCCTCTCTTATTACTGAGATGTCTTTTCCATAATGTCCCAGCTGGCAGGTGGACACTCAACTCACTCTGATGCATCCCGGCCACAAGGCTTCCATCCGCCCCGGTCCCTGTGCATGGCCAAGCCACAGAGTGTAGCTCCACATCCTAGAGCTTCACATCCTAGGAACTGAGGCAAGGGACACCATGAACTTGGAGAATAGCAGCCTGCAATTCTCTAAGTTCTGCAGGACTGCATCTGTGCCCATCATCTCCTGGTCCTCTCCACTGGAGCTGCTGAGTGGTGTCCTCTAGGCAGCCAGTGCATCCACACCCTTGTACCGGGGGGCAAATTTCAAAGACCCCCCTTTTGAAGAGAGACTGCTGACATCCTATGTCTTACCAAGAAGACTCACATCCATGAGGGGACAGAGGTTTTCATTTGTTGTATTCACTGCTGTCTCCCAACCACTCACCACAGTGCCTGGCACATAGTAGATAGTCAATAAATCTTTAATAAATTCGTGAATCTAATATTAAGCAGTGTTTCACCAATGGAGAGGTTGACTCAAAACATGTCACAGGTTTCAGAACCATAAAAAAAATAAATAAATAAAACTTGATGTCACATTATGACATACAAGCAGGGACTATTAGAAATGAGGGGGCGGGGGTGCTGCTCTAGGCCTGCCAAGGTCATGTAAGAACTCAGATCAAATACCCTTTCCTGAACAGCAATGGAGGCCACATGAGGGCGGACGGGTGCAGGAGAAGTGTCACACACAGCAGCTTGGCAGCTAGCCAGAGACTGAAAATAAATCAGAGTTCCACATCCCTGCCCCAGAAAACCCCATTCCCAAAGGCTCTACCTTTCTGTCTAGCATAAAAGTTAACATCGGATATGAATACAGAATATTAAATGAAATATCAAGTGAGATATCACATAATAAATTAGAAGGGATTGAGAGAGAAAACAACATCAATAGCCGCTTGGTAAACTGAATGGCAAAAAGGACAGTGAACGTCCCTATGCCACCTCTGGCTTTCCTCAGATCATCAATAGTCATGGAATTCTGTTTCACACATTCAATTGCCAGAAGCCTGGCACCAAACCACAGTGACTGAGACATCCATCACATTCCTGTGACAAATGGACCCTTGCTCCTTGGCATCAGGAGCCCAAGTTCATGGTGTCCCTTGCTTCAGTTCCTAGAATGTAGAGCTAAGTCACAGGAATGTGCCCATCTGAGGAGCTACCCTGCCCCAAAGATAACGCAGTGGACAGCCACCCCACCCTGGAGCCAGCATCTGCATGCCTTCCCAGCGGCCTTCCTTCCTCCTGGCAGTGCAGAGGAGAAAGCCCTGGCAGGCAGGGAGGAGTGGAAGGGAAGACAGAGGAGCTTGGATGCAGAGGTCTTACCCTCCTTCAAGACATCATCTTCCAACAAGTTAGTCACCTAAGCTTCTGCTTCCTCCTCTGAAAAACAGGGGTGATGACAGCACCCTCCTCACAAGACTGTAGGGAGGATAAAAGACCAGTCACTGTAAACAGTCTTATAAACTGTAAAGTGCTGGGCATGCCTGTTGTAAATAATGAGTGTCTTCTCGGTGCCTACTTGCTTGTAGCTACATTTCCCTAGCACCATTCTTTATCTGGAGGGGCAACAAGTTACCCTCTCCAGCACGGTTAAGGCCTCAGCCCTTACCTTGTTAAGGAGACTGACGGTCCTGAGCCTAACCTCTAAGAGGGACCCTCCCGAACCTGTAGAACGTAGCCAGATAGAAAACCTGACAGCCATTCACACGGGGAGTCACACACCTACCTAGAACCCACCTCCAGAACAATCGGCAAGTTCCTTCAAACGACCTGAACAACGTTAACTCCTGCTCCACACAGGAAACACAAGCAGACCTCACTGCCATCCCTTCTTACACAACACACTGACAGCCAAGTACAACTCACGGAGGACGCTCACCGCGCCCTGCAGAGCGGGGCACTCCAAGGTGTCAAAGCCGGGTCCGTCTCACCCCTACCTAGTCCCCGGAAGCTCCAGCTTCCTCGTACCTGGACGGGCGGCCCTGGAGGGTGATGGGATCCCAGCCCGCGGTGGAACCCGGCTCAGCTCGGAGGGGCAAGAGCCTTAGGAGCCCAGCGAGGAGTGCTTCGCAGCGCGGGCGCGCGACTGTCACATTCCTGCCGCTCTCTGGGGCGCGCGGGGCAGGCCGGCGCCCCCACTGCCCGGCCCGGCCGCGCTCCGGCTCCTCCTGGCCGGCGCCGCGCGCTCCGAGTGGGCTCCGGGCGGCGGGCACTTGTTGCGCCCGCCCTCGCGGCCGGGAACTGCCGGGCGCGGCTCTGGCTCCAGCCCCGCCGCTGCGGGGGCGGGGAGCGGGCGGAGACGGCTTGGCTGGGCCAGTCCGCTGGCGGCGAGCGAGCTGGCCGGGTGTCCCCAGCTCTCCACCCGGAGGAGCAGGGGCAGCTGGACAGACCCCTCCGGACGCTGCCCTGCCTCAGGCAGCCCGCAGGGGTCCCGCCAGTTCCAAAACTCTGGAGAGCTGCCGCGCGCTCCCGAGTCGCGGCCCGGCTCCTCCAGGGCTGCGGCGGCTCCGACAACTCACCTAGCCACCACGACCTGGCTCTACTACCCCCATGGAGCCTGGCGGCGACCCGCGAATTGAGTTGGCGACAGCAGGGCATCAGATCCCGAAGCAAACGCTCGCCAGAGCGACCTCTGGAGCTTGGTGCCTGGCCCCGGGCTCTCTCCGACTGCCTTTGCACTAATTTCTTTATACCTCCGTTTCCTCTTCTGTGAAAAGGGATCATAACAGCACTCATCTCATCTCCGGAGTAGTTGAGAACAGTAAAAGAAAAATGAGCTAATACATGTAAAATAGTGCCAGGCCCAGAGCTGATACTACTCACGCGTTATCTGCTGGTTTCATTGTTGCTGTTACGCGCCCGGATGAAAAAAGCAATTTAAGTGTCATACCATAAAATCTTGATACCACACTTGGGGGCAGACAGGGTTTTTAAAATTTTAAACTGAAAACCCATTTATGCCCACCAGCTCACTTTGTCAATGAGAATTCACACCCAGGGGAATGGAAGAATGGCCAAGGTCATGCAGCGAACGCCTGGCAGGATCACACCTTGGGTTCCTTGCAGGGAGGGAGGGGAGGGCGCTGTGGTCAAGTCTGCAGCTCCCTCAGGCTTTTCCCCTCCACTTCGCTAGTCTTCAGCAAGTGGACTGGCCCCTCCAGCTTGTTTAGAGGTCTTCATGGGCCATCCTCCAAGACGACTTTTAATAAATGATGATAGCTTCCTTCCTTCTAGTACACACCGCCCCTTCCTGCATCCCTTTCAGACTGGGCAGGCTCTTGCTCGCCTAACCCACCCCTGGATATGCCCCTTAAAAAACTCAAGAATTGAGGTAACCTGAGCCCCAGCTGTCCGCGAACAATTCCAGGCTGGAGGAAAAGATGAAGGAATGAGCAGCAGAAGCTCATCTGCCCTAAAAACTGTCTTACAACCTGGCATGATGACAATTTCTCATTCTTAAACAATCTGGTTCCAGAAGCTTTTATGGTTCCTTTTTCTGGAGAAAGCAGGCTTTCATCAGAGGCCAGTGACATAGCATGATGAGAATTCCTTAACAATCCCAGCTCTCAATATTCCTTTATACAGCAGATGGTCTCACAGCCTTGACTCCACTCAGAATCACAGAAGGACATGACACTCCTGTATTCAGATCAGTCACATCAGAGTCTCTGGGGCTGAGGCCCAAAAGGCAGTGTTGGTAAAGCTCCCAGGTGATTCCAGTGCGCAGCTAGGGTTGCAAGCAGTTGTTCCTCTAAGCTCTCCCACAGTGGTGCCATTACTGTGAATCCTCCAACTGAAGGCTGCTTTAACCACATGTTCAAATGGCAGTTCTGAAAGCTACAGCAGGTGGGCCTGGCTGGATGCTGTGGAACCAGCCCAGAAGCACTATGATGGTGAACACAAATTCGTCTTTCCATTTACATAATAAAGGTGTTTAAGCAGTTTACAAGTAGCAAGTGAAATTGATTTGTGCAACCATGTAGAAATAGAATCTATAATTTTTCTCTTTTGTAAGTGTTGTCCCCTTTCAGCCACTCCTGCCCAGTGTCCTGCTAGACATGCAGGCCTCTAGACCCTGGTGGGACTCTCAAACACCCGGCCAACACAGAAATGGAACTGGAAGACCTCCTCTTTCTCACCTTATAACCACTGTTCTCTCTGGGACTTGAAGTCACCTTCTCCCTTACTCAGTTGTCCTGACCACTTTCACTGACTCTCTCCTTCTCTTTATTGCCTTTCCTTGAATAACTGGTGTGCCTGCCTGCCTCACTCCATCCCCTGGATAGGAGGTTCCCATAAGGTGGAGACTGTAATCCCTGTATCCCTATCTCAGCACCACAAAAATGCTCTGAGAGCACATCAACATGCTTCACCGCAAAGCCTACCGCTTACACTGGCATTGTATACTAGTGATGCAATCCAATGGTCCACCTCTTGGACAAAAACTTACAAGAAACAGAAATAGCATTCTTAGCCTCTGGACACCTTCCGGGGTGTCTCTCTCCCACCTCTGAAATGCTTATCGTTCAGGAGACTTGACTGAGACCCTGTCCCCTGATGGTTTTCAGTTTCTCCTCCACTGGTCTAGCTGATCAGATCCCAACCCTCTTTGGGAAGAGTCTCTGATAATGCACATGAAACAAAATCATATTGACCGACACAACATAATCCAATGCCTGAAAAATAAAACATCTCCTATGGCACATGTGGCAGGAAATTTTGAAAGACTGTCCATTATAAACATTAAGGCTAGGCTTGAAAGAAGAAGTATTTTACGCTTTTCTTCATTGAATCTCCAAAGCCAAAGTATTGGACAACTTAGACCATAACGTTTATATCATAAACCATGGAGTACAGAAGAATGTTTGGTAATGTAAAGCTATTTGTTTTTGTTCCCACTCCAAGGAACAGAGTTAACCAGCAGGTGGGAAGGGGAGAAGCAGAGGGAGGAGGCTGCTGTTTACTAGACCCTGAAAGGTCTCTGAGGGGTGACTCAGAGCTTCCACTCTTCAGCACCACCTAACAAGAGAAATCCTGGTGTATTAGGCCATTCCTACGTTGCTATTAAAAAAAAAAAAAAAAAAAAAAACCTGAAACCGAGTAATTTATAAGAAAAGAGGTTTAATTTTCTCATGGTTCTGCAGACTATACAGGAAGCATGGCACTGGCATCTGCTGGGCTTCTGAGGAGGCCTCAGGAAACTAACAATCATGGCAGAAGGTGAAGGAGGTGCAGGTACGTCACATGGCCAGAGCAGGAGGAAGTAAGAGAGAGGTAAGAGAGAGGTGTGGGAGGTGCCACTCACTTCTAAATGACCAGATCTCATGTGAACTCAAAGCAAAAGCTCACTTATCACCAAGGGGATGGCCCAAGCCATTTGTGAGGATCTACCCCCATGACCCAACCAACTCCCACCAGCCCCCACCTCCAACATTCAGGATTACATTTTAACATGAGATTTGGTCAGGGACAAATATCCAGACTGCATCACCTGGACTCCTCCTGAGTGAAGAGGTTGATGGAGAAGACTGGAAGAGAGGAATGCCACTTGGTTTCCCGGCCTAGTTCTGGACTTCACCAGGGTCATAGCAAAGCCCTGTGTCCAACATGGCCTGAGCCAAAGAGCAGGCCTGGCAGCAGATATGCCTGGGCCTCAGGACAGGCTGCCTCGAGAAAAGTCCGGTGCATCCCAGAGTATTCAGGTAAAGCAGCTGAGAGTCCCCAGACACTCAAAGGAGGCAGTGAAGAAGCTAAGAAGACCAAAGAGCCCTTGGACTTAGTCTGATGGGACAAGCATGGTCCTAGCTGAAGTTTTCAAGAACAGAGGATAACTCATGGACCAGAACCCCTCCTGGGACACCAGGACAACCATTCTTCAGCTCTGTCCATTTCAGCCCCACCACCCGCAAAGAACTCCATTGATCCTTCAGAAAAAACAAATGCAGGGTTTGGAAGGAAATAATTCTGAAGAGATTGTGTTACTACTCCCAGAGAGACTGAGTTTTGAACCAGTGGAGACAAAACAACTCTAAATTAGCAAGATCTTTTTCTACCATCAGGTGGAAATGAGAATTCCTAAGTCAAGGTGACTTCAATTGTAAAGAGATAAAGAAAATTACATTTTTGCACAGAGGGCCTCTGTGATTCTTAATTTGCTACACGTATTTTTGTTATTTATGGCACTGCCGGTAATCTCTCACAGAACCACAACACAGATTGGAAACCACTGTCCTAGATGGACTTCCTTCTACAGCCTAGGTTTGTTTTCCCACCTCTCATACATTTTCCATCTGCTGACTTTCAAGTAACTCTTTTCTTATCTACATTTCGCCTTACTCTTTCTCACTACAACTTCTCAGTTTCAGTCTACTGAACACTCTCCCTTTCCCTAGGCGATTGGTGGTGGGCTACTATGATCATCTTTCCATTCAAATTCCTCTGATTTAATAAGACCTTTACCAACCAGAAAGCCACATGTGAACAGGAAATAAGAGCTGATAAGAAAGTGTGACATATTTCATAAGGCGGTCACAGGCGATAAACCATTTCTTAACCTCTTTAATAAGAGAAGGAAGATAAGACATAAGTGACAGGCAGACCAGCCAACTGTTTGTTCTAATTGCAGCTTGAATCTTGCTCAATGAAGGCAAATGACTGAAAGAGGCTTCTTGCACCTGGTTTTTCCCATGTTAACAGATATAGCACAGTAAGTTCCAGAGGCCAATAGACTTGGCGACATCCAAGTACTCTTGCACCTAACAGAACCAGATTGGTGGCCTCTGTCTCTCATGCCACTGGCTTCTGATTGCTTTAACATATAAAATTTGAAGCACCAGGAAATGAACTGTCCATGGCCACCCAAGAGGTAGCCCTTCCCATCATCTAAGAAGTGCCTATTCTAACCTCTGTGCTTCATCATATGCCAGACATGTGACAAGAATACAACCCTTTTTAAACTTATTCTTAAATTTAATACTCTTTCCCTTGTAATTCCACACAGTCCCACCAATCTTTAGTTTTCTGCAATTTTTTGTAACTGATCTCTAAGTTTTGTCAGTTTTCCTTTTACACAATCAATTTCTAAAAATCTAGATTTTCATGTTGGAGTCTTTCAACCTTTTAATCTTTCTGAATATAACTGTCAATGTATTTTCTCTAGGTGGCTTCCTTTTAATAAGATCAATGTAGTAAACTAGAGATAACTGCAAATTCTTTGCTCCTCATCCAATTTAGAGATAAAGTGTAATTTTCCTCCTCTTGAACCTGGACTGGCTTAGTGACGTGTTCAAACAATTTCAACCAATAGAATGTGGTGGAATTGACTTTCTGGGATTTCTGATCTCAATCATAAAAAGCCTTTCAGGTTCTTCCTGGGCCTCTTAGAACACTCAGTCTTGACACCCTGAGCTGCCAGGTAAAGACCATGACTGTCCCGAGACCACCATAGTGTTAGGAAGCTTGAGCCACATGTAGACCATGTACAGGTGCTCCGATCCACAGTCCCAACAGTCAGCCAAAGTATATTCCAGCCATGGGGTGCACCATCTTGGATGTTAGGCCAGTCAACTCTAGTTAGTGGCTGTCTGGCTACATCTGCATGACAGGCCCCAAATGAGAACCACCTAGCTGAGCCTTATCAACCCACAAAATCATAAGAGATAATAATACACTGTTGTTTTGAGTCATCGAGTTTCAGGGTAGATTGTAGCACAATAATAGATAATCAAAACAATAACTGTCATAGTTCTCCATAGCTTATCTTGTACTGTATAACTTCAGTCTAGCGTGCAAGGTGTCTCAGAATTAAAATAACACCTATCCTCCCTTCTCCAGCATCACCTCTGAGCAATGTCCAATTACGAAGGGCTTCCTTAAGATTATTATTATTACGACCAGCAAACAAATAAAAACTGAGAACTATGAGATGGTCAAATAGGTTTAGTTTTGAATATACTATTTTGAGTAAAAGAATTAGCTATAACTATGTACTTTCAAGGAAATGCTAACTAGAATGATTTTGTTTCTAGTGTTGTTATTCAATGATTTTCTAAGAACTAACACAGCCCATGAGAAGTAAGTCTCCACTAGTAAAGACACTTGGAAGAGTGAACAGCAGGCCACTATCAACAAAGGAAGAATAAAAATCTGGTCAGATGCAGGAGTGCCATATTTATTTAATCATTTCCCTAATGTCCAAATATTACATTCACATCCAACCATTCCTCTTACATTTCTTCAGAACAAACAACTTGGCAACAGTTCAGCAATAGGTGAATGACTTTCCATCAAGAATTACTGTTATCTAGCTGGGCACAGTGGCTCACACATGTAATCCCAGCACTTTGGGAGGCCGAGGGGGCTGAATCACGAGGTCAGGAGTTCGAAACCAGCCTGGCCAACATGGTGAAACCCCGTCTCTACTAAAGATACAAAAAATTAGCTGGGCATGGTGGCGCACGCCTGTAATCCCACCTACTTGGGAGGCTGGAGCAGGAGAATCGCTTGAACCCGGGAGGCAAAGGTTGCAGTGAGCCAAGATCGCACCACGGCACTCTTGCCTGGGCGACAGAGTGAGACGCCATCTCAAAAAACAAAAAAAAATACTGTTATCCATGACTGCCCTGAGGGAGAATGGGAGCTAGAAAAGTTCTCTTCCTTGGCCCCAGGGGTTGGGAGAAGAGGCGATAGGACCACTGATTCCTTCTTTGCTTCTTGCACTATCATGAATAAATTACTATGTTAAGAGCCTGGATGGCAGTGCTGAGTTGTTCCTACTCTGGGATGGTTAGACCTGCTGATGAGCTCAGCATACCATCTAGAATATAAGCTTGTTTGTCCTCAGAGGCCAAAGCCACTGGATCTTGAGTCCTCCTGAGAGAGAGAATAATAGAAACCTATCATCTGAATTCCCCAGTAATGGCATGAGAGTCTTAGGACCCAGAAATGGAAAAGATTTTGGGCAGAGGTTCACTGAGTGTGACTTAGGCATGGGGTCTCAGAAGGTGGCTACAGGATTCCCTTTTATTCCTCTAGATCTGTGCTATGCAATTCATGTAGCCTCTGGAAACGTGACTATTTAAATTATTTTAAATTAAATGAAATTTAAAAATGTAATCCCTCAGTTGCACTAGCCACATTTCAAGAGCTCAATACCCACACATTGCTAAAGGCTATCATATCAGACAGAACAGATACAGGACATTACTTCACTGCAAAATGTTCATTGGACATAACTGCTTAAGGTTTAGATAATTCAGGGACTCTAGAACAACGGTCCTTCTCTGGAAGGCCAGTCTTCATCCCAAATGGACAATCTGGTCGTTTTAAATCCATACTCGAGCAAGAATCTTCTTCACACTCTTCCTCTTTCCTTTTGATCAACCGGGTGATCATTCATTTTGTATTTCATTGCTTGATCAAATCCTACCTGCTCTCACATGTCCTCTGGATATTAGGTTCTCAGTTTGAATCATATTATAATTGTTATATTCATTAACATAATACTTTGTAAATACAAGGATTCGCGCCAATATTCTAATTTTTCTAGTAAAAATAAACGTAAGATCTTCAGAGACAGGAATGCATGTACTTTGTAGGGGTGAGGAATGTCTTCATCCCCTATCCCAAAACACTCATGGGCAACTCGATCAATGCTCAGAATGTCAGAGGCAGTCAGCTAAAAAGAAGAGTGTGAAGCATTTTTTATTGTAGGTATCACCCCAAATCAACAACAGAGTGTTTATTACCTTTTGATTTAAAAAAAAAAAAACAAACATTTTAAATAGCATTACATTAGCCAATGAAATTGTAAAATCTTACCATGTTCCTCATTTTGTCATTCCTTTTTGTTTATCCTCCAAGAAAAACAAACGAGTCATGGTCCTCTGCCCTGTTCCTTTGACATATTAACTGTGTGCTGCCCCCACAGTGATATCCAGCAGAAGCAACACTGTGGTTCCCAGGCATGAGGTCATGAAATCAGCAACAGAGTGTTTATTACGTTTTGATTTAAAACAAAACAGATTTTAAACAGCATTACATTAGCCAATAAAATTGTAAAATCTTACCACGTTCTACATTTTTGTCTTTCCTTTTTGTTTATTCTACAAGAAAAAAAAATGAGTTATGGTCCTCTGCCCTGTTCCTTTAACATAATAACTGTGTGCTTGTAAATAACCTAGCAATATCCCAGCTAAATCCGGGCATGAAAATAATGACACAGGGAAACAGTCTCTAAATTAGAAGATGCCCATGAAAAAGAGGTGTAGGTATGCACCCAGAACCCAGGTTTTCCTAAGAGTATGAAGAATGAGTCCCAGCATGTAAAAGTTTAAATGAAGAAGAAAGTCACAAGTTTACTAGAATGAGAGTTTCTTCCTTCTGCAGTCTCAAGAGAAAGAGAGACCCTCAGGAAGAACATGGTGATTGAGAAAGTATTGATTGCTTTTTCTGTTTTCTCTGCTATCTTCTTGAAAGTGGTGATGCCAGCCAGGCATGGTGGCTCATGCCTGTAATCCCAGCTACTCGGGAGGCTGAGGCAGAAGAATCGCTTGAACCCAGGAGGTGGAGGTTGCAGTGAGCCGACATCTGTGCCATTGTACTCAAGCCTGGGCAATAAGAGCAAAATTCTGTCTTAAACAAAAAAAAAAAAGAAAGAAAGAAAGTAGTGATGCAGATATCTGAAGGACCCAGAAAAAGCTGGTAATTTGGAAAGACCCTGAAACAGACTGCAGAGACAGCAGCCTAAGCCAGGAAGGGTAGGGTGAAGAGAACACCAACAAGAACAGTGTCAGGTACATCATGGGCTCGGGGGCAGAAAAGTGTCTGCCATCACCACCGCTTCACATACAGATCTTGCATGTCTTTGGCCAGATGTATTCCTGTTTTTCATAGTACTGGATGCTATTGTGAAGGCTATTGTTTTTAAATTTCAATTCCTGAATGCTCATTGCCAGCATATAAGTATACAACTGATTTTTGTATATTGATCTTAAAACCTACAAAACTCACTTATTAGTTCTAGCAGATTTTTAGTAGATTCCATAGGGTTTCCTACATAGACTACAATGCTGTCTACAAGTAGAATTTCTTTTCTTTTCCAATCTGGATACCTTTTATTTAATAGATTGACTTTTTTTTTTTTGCACCAGCTAGATCCCTTAACACAATGTTAAATAGAAGTGGGGAAAGTGGGGAAAGTGGACGTTCTTGCCTTGTTCCTGATCCTGGGAGGATAGCTTTCATTAAGTATGATGTTAGCTGTAGACCTTTCGTACACATCCCTTGTTGGGTTGAAGAAGTTTCCTTCTATGACTAGTTTGCTGAGAGTTTTCACCAGGAAACAGATTTTGGATTTTGTCAAGTGCTTTTTCTGCATCTGTTGAGACAATTATATGATTGTTTTTCTTTTTTTAGTTTCATTACTATAGTGAATTACATTTATGGATTTTTCCAATGCTAAGCCAACCTTACATTCTTGCGATAATACCTACTTGGTCAGGATGCATTAGCTTTTTTACATACTGTTGGATTTGATTTACTAGTATTTTGTTTAGAATTCTATATCTATGCTCATGAGGAATACTGGTCTGTATTTTTCTTGTAATGTCCTGTTTGGTTTTGATATCTGGGTAATGTTAGCCTCACAGAGTTGGGGAGAACTCGTGAGTTGAAAAGCATTTATTCCTATTCAATTTTCTGGAAGAGTTCGAGTAGAATTACTATTATATTGTCCTTAAATGTTTGGTAGAATTCACAATATGTGTTGTCTGGGTCTGGAATTTGCCTTGCAGGAAGATTTTTTTTTTTTTTTTGAGATGGAGTCTTGCTCTCTCGCCCAGGCTGGAGTGCAGTGGCGTGATCTCGGCTCACTGCAAGCTCTGCTTCCCAGGTTCACACCATTCTCCTGCCTCAGCCTCCCGAGTAGCTGGGACTACAGGTGCCCACCACCATGCCCAGCTAATTTTTTGTATTTTTAGTAAAGATAGGGTTTCACTGTGTTAGCCAGGATGGTCTCGATCTCCTCAAGATCCACCCACCTTGGCCTTCCAAAGTGCTAGGATTACAGGTGTGAGCCACCGCGCCTTGTGGGAAGACTTTTAACTACAAATTCAATTTCTTTAATAGATAGAGGGCTAGTCAAGTCATCTATTTCTTCTTGAATGAAGCTGGTAGCTTGGGTCCTTCAAAGAATTAATCTATTTCATCTAAGTGTATGTGTTTTATGCCTAATTTTGTTCCTAGTATTCTCTTATTATTCTTTTACTATTGTAGTATAGTGTAGTGATATCACCTAGTTCCTACCATTGATGGTTTTGTCTTCTCTTTTTAATCCACAATCAATCCAGCTAAAGATTTATCAATTTTATTGATTTTCTCAAAGGTGTCATCCCTTTGGTGTCATTGATATTCTTGATTGTATTTCTGTTTTCTATTTAGTTGCTTTCTGCTTTGAAAGCTTTCTGCTTTATTATATCTTATCTTTTGCTTGTTTGGTGTGTAATTTATTCCTTTTTCTAGTTGCTTAACGTGGAGGCTATGGTCACCAATTTCACAATTTTCTTCTTTTTTAAATAGGTATTTAGTGCTAAAAATGTTCCTGTAAATGATACTGTATCACCCTACATATAAGAACCCTACAGTAGTATAGTTTCATTTTCCCTTGCCTGACCTTTGTACTATTTTGTCATTCATTTTACTTTTACGTATCCTATAAACCTCACACTACATCATTATTACTTCTGTTTAAATAATTTTCATTTAAAGACATTTAAATAATAATTTGGCATTTCTGGTGCTCTATCCTTTGGATAGATCCAGATCTCCATCTAGTATCCTTTTCCTTCTGTCTGAAGGATTTCCGCTAACATTTTTGTAGTGCAGGTCTGTTGGTGATGAATTCAGCTTTTATATATCTGAAATGGTTTTATTGTGTCTTTGTTTTTGAAAGATATTTTCACTGTGTATAAAATTCTTGGTTGACAGTTTTTTTTTCCTTTAGTGTGTTAGAGATCATGCTCCAAACTCTTCTAGCTTGCATTGTTTCTGTGAGGAATCTGCTATCACCTGTGTCACTGCTGTTTCTTGGTAGGCATATTTTTTTCCTCAGGCTTCTAAGATTTTTTCTTCATTGCTGATTTTAAGAAATTTAATTATGGTGAAATGATGTGTTTGTCCTCAAGTTTCTTAAGGTTCACTGAACTTCTTGGGTATGTGGGTTTGTAATTTTCAGTTCAGCTTGGAAAAGCCCTCGCCATTATTTCTTCAAATATTTTTTCTGTCACTCCCTTTTTCCCTTGAGTGACTTCAATTACATGTGTGTTTTGGTGGCTTGAAATTTTCCCACTGTTTCATGATCCTCTGTTCTCTACTTGTTAGTTTTTCCTCCTGTGTGTTTTTTTATATATAGTTTCTATTGTTATGTCTTTAGATTCACTAATCTATTCTTCTGCAATATCTATTCTGCTATTAATCTCATCCAGTCATTTTTTTACCTCAGAAATTGTAGTTGTTATCTCTAGAAGTTAGACACAGGCATTTTCACATCTTTTATTTCTCTACTTACCTCTTTGTGTTTATGGAATACAGTTATAACAACTGTTTCCATGTCCTTGTCTGCTAATTCTAACATCTCTAGGTTGGTTTTGACTCATTTTCCTCTTCATTATTATCACCCTTACTTGCAGACCTGGTAATTTTTTGGTTGAATGCCAAACATTGTGGATTTTAACTCATTAGCTGCTGAATATTTTTGTGTCTTGGGATGCATTTGAGTTATTAAGAATAGTTTGATTCTTTTGGATCTTACTTTTAAGACTCGGCAGATAGGACCACAGCACCATTCACTCTAGGACTCATTTTATCCCACTTCTCAAGCTTGACCCTTATGAGTCCTCTAACAAATGCCTGTGACTTACGAGACTTTCCAGTCTGACTGGTGAGAATAGGAATTATTCCTCCTCTTGTCCACTATTTTATCTAATGTTTTAGGGAGGTGCTTTTTCTGACTTTGGGTAGTCTTCTCACATGCACTGGTGTGCTGAATTCTTGAGTGGGACCCTCTGAACTGAAGAGCTTTGAAGCTCTTCCTCTCTGTAGCTTTCTCCTTTCCTGTGAACTGTAGCTTCCTTGATCTCCCTTGGTTCTCAGCTCTGTCTCATCAAGTCAGGAAGTTCACTGGACTCTGCCTGGGTCATCCTTCCCTGTGCCATGGCCTGGAAACTCTCTCACATCAGTAAGCCAGAGAAGTCATAGGGCTTTGTTTTCTGCCTCTCAGGGATCACTGTCCTTCCTTAGCTGATGTGCGGTTCTTAAAAACCCTGGTTTTATATATATTTGTCCAGTAATTTAGTTGTTTCTTATGAGAAAGTAAATCTAGGGCCTATTACTCAATCCTGGCTGGCATCAGAAATCTACTGACATAGTTTCTGAAGTTCATCAGTGAAGATGCCTGAGATTCTTTACACATGCCCATCCCCACCCTGCAAATTCTTTTTTAAACTTTGGTTGAAAAGGTTTTTGATATCTGTATAAAACATAACCAAGAATTAATACATTTTAGTCAAAACCAAGACTTTTGGGGAAGGAAGTAAACTGTGAACAATGTCAGATAAAGAACAGCCTGGCAGCTGTCAGGCCCCAGAGGCAGAGAGAGAAGAGGCACCGGCCTGGATGGAAAATCCCCCAAGGTTGCGCCACCAAGAGTGAAAAGGAAAGAATAGCTGTCAAGGAAAGAGGAAAGGTGAGAGTGAGGAAGACATCTGAAGGTCAAATCTACCGTCTCCAGGGTTGCCAAACCTAAGAATTTTGAAAGAAGAATCATTAACAATTGTGACTGCTTGAACACAGGCACCAGGAGGAAGCTGAGAGGGAATATTGAGAATGTTCAAAAACATTATTACAAAGAAAATGATGTTATATTATCGGTTCTCAAAGGTTCCTGAGACCCTTTCAGAGTCCTCAAGGTCAAAACTAATTTCATAATAATTCAAACACGGTATGTGTCTTTTTCATACACATGTACAGTGGACTTTTCCAGAGTCTGCATAATGTATAACTTCTCCAACATTGAATGCAGAAGCAGATATGAGAACTTATCTGTATTCTATTGAGCTAAGCATTAAAGAGATTCACAGAACAATGTAAACAAAGTAAAAAAAAAAAGTACTTATTTTTGATACTTTTGTTTTTTAAAAATAATTGTTTTTATAAAACAGATTTATGTTAACAGGCAATGAGTGTATCAGCGTTTTTAAATAATTGCTAAAAATTTATTTTTTTTTACTTTCGGCGTGGGCGCGTGTGTGGAATGGGAGGGCGCACTGTCCATGGGCATCCCTGGCCTGCGCCGCCTGGATCTGGTGTTAAAAGTGAGGATCCAAAGTGAAACTCCAGTGAACCTCAGGACCACCAGGTGACCAGGAGGCAAGGTCTATAAGGATATTTAAAGCTCATTACACGTGGTACTCTATGGAAGGAAGTGTCAATGCTATGGAAAACAACCCCGATAGAGAGAACATCATGAGAGCTTGGAATGACTACATTACTGGCAATGCCATCATTGTTATAGAAAAGCCAAGAAAGCCATCAAGCCTGAAACAACAAATTCCTTCTGGGGAATACTGTGTCTAGAAGTGCATGGCTTCACAGGATTTATGACTGAGCCAATCAGTGAAAGCGTAAAAGAGGTTGTGCATATGGTAAAAAAAAAAAAAAGTAGGGGTAAAGGGTTTCAAGATATGGGTCTTGGATTAATTCAGGACCTAATGAATGCTACACCAGAGAAATTCACAGTAGGTGACTTGATGGAGATGAGTGCTTTTGACCCAGTGCCAGATGATGAGGAAGAAGTCATAGAAGATGCAGGGCCAGGAAACAAGTTGACTTTAGACACTCTGGGAGGAGGGTTCCAGTTATTCAAGAATGCTTTTGACTTCTTTTATGACATGGGCCCTTCTATGATACAGGCAATAAGATTAAAGCAAATGATAAAGAAATATTCATACTGTATGAAAACATTTTTAGAGAAATGAGAAGACAGGAATTCAGATAGAAATTATGGTGTGTTTCTGTAAAGTTACACCAAGTGTGCCTGCTTCTTCTGACTACTCTTCCACCTCCTCCCTATCTTCCAGCTCTATCACCCCGAGACCAACGCCTTGTCTTCCTCCTCCTCAGCTTACTTGATGCGAAGGCAACAAGGATGAAGATCTTTATGATAATCCACTTCCACTTAATGAATAATAAATGTATTTTTATAAATTAAAAAAAATAATTTTTTTAATTTCTCAGTTTTAACATCGAATGTGGTTAATACCAATAGAATTAACCAGGTAGACAGAAGCTCTTTAAAGTTCTGGAGAGTTTTAAGAGTATGAAGGGGTCTTTAGACCGAAAGTTTAAGAACGTCTGCTGTACATAAAGCTTCTGCAGCCCTCTGAGACCACTGTGTAGTTCATGAAAGTGTCTACCTAGGAGCAAGAAGAAAGGACAGACCAAGAGGTCAGAAGAGAGGGGCCAAGAGGTCAGAAGAGAGGGGCACCCTCGTGAACAGCTGCTTCACCCCTGACCCTGATTTCAAAGCAATACTTCACAGCACAGCAACCCCTGTCAGGTTCACCATAAGGACCTACGTCCTAAGTCATCGTTGAGATATGAACTGCTCTTTAGGGGGCCCAAATCCTGCCCTGAATTCCCCAAAATCACCAATTCTCTTTCCAATGTGCTGCACCACAGCTTTCTTAACTGTTCATCTGACCTATGCTCAATAATTGGCCCTTATGTAGGAATGAAATATCTAGATTTCAAGCACCTATCGGGTTCCTGACCGTGATTTAGACACTTCAGTAGGGCATCATATTTAATGCTCATAAGTATGAATGGTATTACTACTTTTGTTTGGGAGGGAGGTTTTTTTGTAGGGTTTTGGGGTTTTCATTGTTAGTTTCTTTGTTTGTTTGTTCGTTTGTTTGTTTGTTTTTGAGACAAGGTCTCACTCTGTCACCCATTGCTGGAGTGCAATGGCACCATCTTGGCTCACTGCAGCCTCAATCTCCTGGGCTCAGGTGTTCCTCCCACCTCAGCCTCCCAAGTAGCTGGGACTACAGGCCTGGACCACCATACCCAGCTTATTTATTGTTTACTTTTTTATTTTTGTAGAGACAGGGTCTTGCTATGTCGCCCAGGCTGGTCACAAACTCCCAGCCTCCAGTGATCTTCCTGTATCAGCCTCCCAAAACTCTGGGATTACAAGAGTGAGCCACCACACTGGCTACTACTCTTGTTTTGTAGACAGCAACAGACATCCTAGAGAGAAGTTAAAGAACTTGCCCAAGATTACCCAATGAGTAAAATAACTGAACCAGGATCCAACACACCCTCCAAAACTGATGGTTTTCCCCCTTCACATTGCTGCCTTTTACTGTTCTACCACTGACCACTGCCATTGTTTTTAAAGTTAAAAATGACCCTAAAACATGTAGGAGTTTGAGATTTGCTCTCTAGAACTAGAGGAAGTGCAGAATGATGGTTACTAGCATAGGCAATGGAGCCCAACTGCCCCAAATGTATCCTAGCCCTACTATATACTGTCTGTATGGCACTAAGCAAGTCACTTAACTTCTCTTATGCCTCAATTCCCTTGATGGCAAAATAATGTTATCAACAGTCCCCACCTTATTGGGTTGTTGGGAGAACCAAATAAGTTAACACACAAAAAAGTATTTAAACATAGTCAATGATAGAGATGATCATTACCTGCCAAAGATTCATTATATTTGGGTACTTATATACTCAGCCTCTTTGAACTTTTACAATGAGCGTAATATACCCATTCAGTAATACCATAGAGGTATTGAGAAAATTACAGAAAATTCATGTATCTGATAGTATTTCTACTATGCAAATAAGCAAATGTTACTGGAGCTTCATTAGGCATAAACTCATAGTGTGATGTCATTTTGGAATAGGGAGTTTTTGGGTAAAGAGCAAGCTAATATTTCTGGCTAACAGAGTATATACGAGTCACCACAGCCGATAAATTCCTCATTCCAAAAGCACCAACCGAAACCACATTTTAAAAGGAGAGTATTTCGACACAAATACTCAAGTCTAAAGTAACCAAGTGTAAAATGCATAAATAACTTGATCTCTGCGTGATAGGACAGCAAACTCCGTCAATATGTGAAGAACTATTGAGAATTGAAATCTAAACACTCAAAGATAATAAAGAACTTAAAGGAAACAAAAAGTTGGCTTGCAATGAGAAGTTTCACAACATTCTTTACGTGAACTCAGAAATCTAATTATTGCCATGTCAAAGTGGTTTTGTTTCTCTTCATTTTCATTGTTAAAAAGTTCTATCCAAACTTGAATCATTTCCTGTCATGATAATTGCAGTACGGCTTTCTCATTCCTCCTACACGACTAATATCCAAATCACTATTGCCAAATAGATTTTCCTCTCTTGTTGCCAAATAGGTATCCCAGATCATTGGATGTTGCATGGACACACACACACACACACACACATCTCTGTCTTACCTGAAATCCCTACTGGGGCTTCCTATCATGTGTCACCATCTGACTTACTGTATATATTACTTCTTGATCTTGTTAATTAACTGTCTATCCCCTCTAGAATGTAAGCTCCATGAGGGTAGGTTTTGGTCTGTTTTATACACTGTTGTATTATCAGTCTTGAATGAAGCCTAGTAGGTGGTAGATGCATTTTATATATCCAAGTCCCATTGGATGAATAAATGTGTCATTTAACTCTGCCCATTAAAGGTTCTTGCACTTGATTTCAATATTTTTCAATCTCTTCCATTTAATAATATTTTCTCTTCTCTCCCTCAACTCTTTTCCATAACTCATTATAGCTGTCTCTGCCATCTTTGCCTCCTCTCACCATGCACTGTCCATGAATGTGCAGGTATTAATTTCAGGACAACCTGTCCTGGATCCTTCTGAAGCTAAGTGGGGAGCTGACTCACCCAATGGGACTTCAAAGGATTGAGACCCAGGGCAAACTGTTCCTCACTTTTGACAAAGCAGGGGGCCTGAACATGACACTGGGCAAAGCAGAGAAGGAAGAGGCTGAAATCTGGATCACCAGTCAACCACCTCCAGGACGGCCACACCCAAGGGCTCACAAGAGGGGTTTGCACAGGAGCTTAGAACAATCTTCTAGGCTGACAAGGGGGCCTCTGCATTAAAAGGGCCGGGAAGAGAACTGAACCTACTAACATTCTTCACTGAAACCCAGCTCCTTCAAACCCAGACTGGACAGCCATTGGCCCAAGATATGTCACAGGGATCCGGTGAGTCAGAGAGAGGCATGGCTTGAATCAGTGGTTCCCATGCCTAGCTGTGCAGCCTCTTGGACATTCTAGAGCCCTACCTGAGCAGAATCTCTACAGACAGTGCCTGGGAATTAGCTATAACCTAAGGGAGTTTTAAATACAAGCAGGAGTATTTTTGGTTGGGTGCACATCTACCAGGCAGAAGTTGGGGCTACCAGACATTTTGCAATACCTAGGACAGCGCAGCACAACAAATTGTCCTCTATCCTAAAAAAAAATAAAACCTTTCAAACATCTCACCAGACTTCAGTGGAGGTAAAATCTGAGTCTGAAGCCTAGCTCTGTTTGTCATATAAACACAAAGTATTTTTTGCACAGTTTTAATATGTGTTAAATTTTCCAGAAAAGCATCTACTGTGTCAATTGAGGACAAGCTGAACTTGATTTTCTTCTGAAAGTTTATAAAAGATCTTTCACCATGAGGGGGAAAAAATCACATCCCCAACAGGAATGCCACTCATTCTATTTGGCTCTCCAGCGAGGCACAGGCTGTTTCAGTCTGCATTTGCAACTGCTGCATTAAAGACTTCTCTGTGTAAAGCTCAAGCATCTGACAACTTCTTTCTGTCTTCTAGCTCAGTCGTGTCTACACGTGTATGTACGAAACTGAATACGGACTAGCTTTTATATCTTCCTTACATTATAGCTAAGGTAATATATTTAAATTTTTAATATCATGCATAAGTAGGTTATGTTGTCAACGAATTTCACTTAGAGGATATTATGAAATAGTTGTTAAGAAAAAGAACATTGTAAGTCTGTTGAAGTTAAGAGCCACTGATCTAAACCTTCTAATCGGTCCCTCAAAAAAGCTAATGGTTGGAGCTGAAGACATTATTTTCTTTGATTTTTCCTGACTGTCTACTCATTCACTCTTGACTGTATTCCACTCCTCATCCACAGTTTGTGACCTACTCAGCAATAAGTCTTCTGGGGAGAACCATTTCCAATTCCGTGCCTTATTGCACCCCAGGCATCACAAAAGAGTTTTGTTCATGGATGGATCCCTGGGAAACTGTGCATTACAGACTCTCTTCACATTCCTGTTTTCCTTTAGAAGCACAGATGACTAATTAGACCTTGTTTTTATTCATGTGAGTCCTGCTTTGAAATAGTACACCCAAGGCCACCAGGAGGACTGCACCTGACCATGTCAGCTGACACCCCAGCAGTGAGTGCCACAATGGGGCTGGAAGGGCCTAACAAGGCCTAACATTCTGTATTTCTTTCTCCCTTTTAGATGCCCCACTTCTTCCTTGTATCTTGTCTGGGTACCACCCTGTCTATCCTGACTGCTACATGTGACTTCATTCTGAACATACCTTCATGACTGTCCTCAACCCATGCCAGAAACTCTCCCCTTCACTTCCTCAGGAAGCTCCCAGTCCATGAAACAATAAGAAGTTTATCAAGAACAGAAGACCAAGAAGAACAGCAGACATTGTTTGTGCCAGTCTAAATCCAAGCTAGAATTATTCTTGATGCAAATATGATGAAGAATTTTCTTTGTTGGTTTCTTTTGTTTGTGTGTTTGTTGTTGAGACAAGAATTATTCTTGATGCAAAGATGATGAAGGGAGTTGCAAGAATATGCTCTCTCTTGTGGTTTTCCTAGCAAGACACTCTACAGAGTAAAGGCAGCACGTGTTAAACAATCAATGAGTTCTAGACAGTTGTGTGGTAACTGAGGAAGAGCCACCATGAGAGGCTCCCAGCAATCAGCCTGGCAAGCCACAAGGTTGAAGATATGGTTTGGCTCTGTGTCCCCACCCAAATCTCATCTTGGATTGTAATCTCCATGTGTCAAGGGAGGAACCTGATGGGAGGTGATTGAATTATGGGGGTGGTTTCCCCATGCTGTTCTCGTGATAGTGGGTGAGTCTCAGGAGATCTTATTTTTTATTTCTTTTTTGAGATAGGGTCTTGCTCTGTCACCCAGGCTGGAGTACAATGGCACAATCTTGGCTCACTGCAACCTCCGCCTCCCGGGTTCAAGTGATTCTCCCGCCTCAGCCTCCCAAGTAGCCAGGATTACAGGTGCCAGCCACCACACCCAGTTAATTTTTGTATTTAGTAGAGACAGGGTTTCGCCATGTTGGCCAGGCTGGTCTCGAACTCCTGACCTTAAGTGATCCACCTGCCTCGGCCTTCAAAGTGCTGGGATTACAGGCATGAGCTACCACACCCGGCCAGATCTGATGGTTTTAAAAGTGGCAGTTTTTCCTGTGCTCTCACTTCACTTCTCCCACCTGCCACCATGTTAGATGCACTTGCTTCCCCTTCCAAAATGATTATAAGTTTCCTGAGTCTTCCCCAGCCATGTGGAACTGTGAGCCAAATATACTTCTTTTCCTTATAAATTACCCAGTTTCGGATATTTCTTCTTCTTCTTCTTCTTTTCTTCTTCTTCCTTCTCCTTCTCCTTCTCCTTCTTCTTCCTCTTCCTCTTCCTTTCCTCCTTCCTCTCCTCCTTCTCCTCCTCCTTCTCCTCCTCCTTCTCCTCCTCCTTCCCCTCCTCCTTCTCCTCCTCCTTCTCCTCCTCCTTCTCCTCCTCCTCCTCCTTCTTCTCTTCTTCTCCTTCTCCTTCTCCTTCTCTTCTTCTCCTTCTCCTTCTCCTTCTCCTTCTCTTCTTCTCCTTCTCCTTCTCCTTCTCCTTCTTCTTCTTCTTCTTCTTCTTCTTCTTTTTTGAGATGGAGTCTTGCTCTGTCACCCAGGCTGGAGTGCAGTGGCACAATCTCAGCTCACTGCATCCTCCATCTCCTGGGTTCAAGCAACTCTCCTGCCTCAGCCTCCTGAGTAGCTGGAATTACAGGTGCGCCACCATGCCCAGCTAATTTTTCTATTTTTAGTAGAGCTGGAGTTTCACCATGTTGCCCAGGCTGGTCTTGAACTCCTGACCTCAGGCAATCTGCCCACCTCAGCCTCCCAAAATGCTGGGGCCACAGGCATGAGCCATCTCGCCCAGTCTTGGGTATTTCTTTACAGCAGTGCAAAAACAGACGAATACAGGTGGCTACCTTGCCAGCTCCCACACTACGCTTGTCTAACCTTTCCCTGCCTCAAGAATAGAGGAGGTAGTATGTGAGTACTTTACTTAGGTGATCTCAGAAAGATAAACCCCTTTTTCTTTCCCTCTTCCCCTTTCCATCCCTTTCACCTCTCTCCTTCTCTCTATTGTTCACCATCTCCTTCCTAATCTCTGCCAAGCCTCATTCCTTTCTATCAACCAAGAAAGACTCATATGAGGCACTGTAGGCATATTTCTATATTTTTTTACAATTGAATTCATGTTACATTTTTTTATTTATTTTGTTTATTTATTTATTTATATTTTATTTTATTTTATTTTATTTTATTTTATTTTTTTGTTGAGACAGAGTCTCACTCTGTCACCCAGGCTGGAGTGCAGTGGTGTGATCTCAGCTAACTGTAAACTCCACCTCTAGGGCTCAAGTGATTCTCCTGCCTCAGCCTCCCAAGTAGCTGGGATTATAGGTGCACACCACCACGTCCAGCTAAATTTTTTGTATTTTTAGTAGAGATGGGGTTTCGCCATGTTGGCCAGGCTGGTCTGGAACTCCTGACCTCAGGTGACCTGCCTGCCTTGGTCTCCCAAAGTGCTGGAATTACAAGCGTGAGCCACTGACTGGCCAAAGTATATACAAAGTATTATTTTGATACAATTTAAAAGATTTCCCCTAGCCTTTTCATTTATCATTAATATTTATGCTAAATTCTGCTTTGATTTACTCTAATTTGTTTTAATCACAGACCTTTGGGTATACCTCATTCCATAAAAAAGCTAAATGTATTTATTAAAAAATCTCAGCTTGCTTCTCAAAATGAGTTTCATGACACTTTTCCCATAAGATACAAACACAATTTCACAGATAATAAAGATAGCATGGTATTATTACATGTGCAGTAATATGTCTCTGATTGATGAAACTTTGGCATTATACTACATCATCTAATGTAATATAATGCAATAAACATTGCCTCGGAATGCAGAAGTACCTTAAGGAAATAGAGTGAGTATTCTGCATTCAATCTTTCACGATTTCCATGTCTTTGGGTTGATGTTTACTCAGTTGGTATCTGCTCAGCATGCCTGTATTTCTTAGTAAAGTAAACCAATTTCCCTGATCCCTGCCTTCAGTCTACAGGCATGGGCCTAAAAGACCACCTTGGCCATGATGGATGGGACCAGAAGTATTTGGTAGACCCAAAGCTACAGAATTCACATGCTCTCCCCAAGAATTTCACATTGAAACTGAAATACATGGAGTTAATGCCTATGTGTTATAGATGGAGTCAAAACAAAGTGTTTAGCATTGAACATCACTTGGGAGACGCAGAGTGGCTGTTTTCTGAAAACAAGGAAAACTGGTTTTCAGAGAGAGAGAGAAAAAAGCAAGGAATGCAGACAAGAAATGAAGAATGATTCCTTCAGACCCTGGCAGACAACCTCCCGGGCTGGTCCCAGTTCTTCCAGAAATGTGGCTATGTCCTTGCTCTTGGGTTTCGCGAGGCTCTTCTGAATATTAACTACAATTTTTCACTTGAACAAACCTGGCCCATACCTGATCCCGGTGCTTAGAATCACCAACTCATAACTGAGCGCCCCTCACTCATGCCTGTTAGTAAACTGTTTTTTTAGATTCAGTTGCTATTGCCAGGTACAGCACTTCTCTATTTCATGTCCACTCATTCATGATTGTCTGTGCACATGCATGCACAGGAGAGAGGGAGAGAGAGAGAACTGACACAGAAAACTCTGACTTCACTATAAAAGTTTTAGGCCTGGATCTCAGCAGGCCTGACCCAGAAATGCAGGCCCTCCATGTCTCACACTCACAATGTTCTCATGAGACAGAGGCATGGAATGGAATTCTGCCTTATTCGTGGAAAATTACATCTATAACTGCCAAAGGGCCAAGCTATTCTTATTTACTGACCAATATGTTTTCTTCTTCCAGGAAGGCCAGGCCCCTATAAGATGGACACATCTTTTCTTTGGCCTTATTTCAAAGTATAGCATGGAAACCAGTCCACGGCCTTAAGGTGGCCCAACCCCATGTGTATTGATTCAAGGGGTGATCTTAGATACTGAGAATCCTATTTTTGAATGTACAAAACAAACGTATATCTTCCAGGGCTGCCCTTTTCTTGATTCCGGTTGCCTGGCAGCTTGACAACTTTAAAGGAGGGGCATCTATTACCATGAGGTGAAGAAGATGAAGGCTGAGAACAAAAAAGGTGTTACATGGCTTTAAACTCCAGTATAGAGTTTAAGTCCATAGCAAGATAATAGCCTAAGCAAAAATATCATTAGCTGTAATATGTACAATAAGAAAAAAAAATGCTGCCAAATAACTAGGACCTACTATCCACTGCAAGATGCATCCTAATTTCAGAAATATTAAAATGTGGTTTTAAAAAATGTGCTAGGCTTTGTTGAGAGAGAGAAAAGGGTATTTTTTTGAACTCCCCAAACTGGGCTTGACATCTCAAGAGTCATGAAGGAAGACTGGACCCACAAACACTAGCGTGAGCCAGGCTGAACCTGGACAGTGGAGACCTTTTGACCACATAGCCAGGGAGGCCCTTCTTGTAGAGCTAGAGGGAAGATCTGCAGAAGGAGAAAGAAGGAAGGCAAGAGCTCAGCTCTGATGGTCAACTCTGGAAGAAGGAGTAGAAGCTGAGTCACCAGACTGGCAGAGGAGCAGCCTGGAAACGGCAGTCCCCTTCCAGAAAGCAGTGCTCAGTGACACCTGGCTCCACAGCTGCAGGGGCTGCCTCTGGCGAAGTGGAGGAAGCTGACAAGAATTCCTAGGTGCTGAGGAGGGGAATAGAAGTTGCTAGAGAAACCAGAGGAACAGGAGAGGCCTGGAAAGAAACCAAGGGGTTGGCGGAGGCACATCTGCAGGCAACAGCAAAGTCCATGGTGGTCAGCACCGGGTGGCTCGATGTCCCAGACCCCTGGGTCAATGACATACAGGGCACAGCCTGCAGCAAGGACCCAAGGGCACAGCATAGCCATTGACCAAGCAGAATGAGCCATCTCCCTGGGGCCAGCTCCATGATGACAGCCTAAGAGGCAAACCCTGCAGGACGCAGATTGACACTAAGGCCTGACAGAGCAAGAAGAAGAGCCCCCAGAAAGCTGCTTGCCAAGACCTGCTGAGATTTAAAGTGAATTGTGACAGATGTCATATGTTCCTATGTTCCACTGAAAACCTGGATGTGGACCAAATGTGCCAGAGCTCATTTACTCTTGCATTTGATCATTAAACCAATTTTATTGTGTGCACACCATGTACCAGGCAGTGTTCCAGGTACTTGAGGTGTACCTGGGAACAAATCTGACAAATCTCTACCCACCTGCAGAGCGTGGAGGGATAATACATGGCAAACATAACAGCAAAGGGGATTGTGTAGTGTGTGCAAAGGTGAATTGAAGAAAACAAGCTTCTGCTTCAGGAAACCTGAATTGAGAGCAAATTTGTGTTTAGTTATACAATACATGTTTCCCATCTAAGCCCCACATTTTATGCTGGAGTTGCCTGCGTCTGTGTGACACTGAAGGACAGAAAAATGAACACAACACAGGCCCTGTGCCTAAGGAATTGACAACTCACCAGTGAGTTTACACAATGAGCTTCATGGAGGCAGGAATTCCGCCTTTCCTGCATGTCACAAATGTTTACTAAGCACCTAGTAAAATACATGCCAGGTACTTGGCACATGCACACAATGCACACATGACACACATTCATGCAACCCACACCCACATAGCACATGAAACACACACAAAACACACACAACACGTACATTCACTCCATACATACAACTCATATACAACATATGATATACACTGACTCAATACACATGAAAACCCACACACACATTCATAAAACTACACATGAACACCCACACACCAAACACGTACGCTTACACAACGCAAACATCAAAGGTTTCATGCTAAAGACTTTTCACTTTTTTCACTTTAAAGACCACTGAGGGCTGTAGGTCGATCTGGCCAAAGAAGCACTGAAAATTAATTATACTGAGGCAGTAAATGAAAGCTTTGATACCTCAGGGGGAGGTTTGCAGACTGAGCCATCTCAGGAGATCACCACTTGTCCACCTGAGTTCCCAAAGGGGCCATGACAGAGTTCCGAGAGGGGAATAATGACCACAAGAATGATTTACAAAGAGTAGAGTGGTGGCTGCCAAGGAGGGAAGGGGGATATGGTATCAAAAGGTATACATTTTTCATCATGAGATGAATAACTTCCGAGGGCCTAATGGACAACGTGGTGACTATAGTGAGTAATACCGTATCATACACATGAAGTTTGCTAAGAGAGTTGATTTTAGCTGTTCTCACCATGCACACACAAAACAGGTAACTATGTAAGGTGATGAATGTGTTAGCTTGATTGTGGTGATCATTCCATTATGTATATATACAACAGCTCCTCATGTTGTATACCTTAAATATACACAATTATTGTTGGTCAATTGTACCTCAATAAAGCTGCAAACTAAGATAATAAAAGAAAATCTACCTATGGAACCACAGCTAATAGTCTGGGGTTCTTATGTAACTTTTGTTTAAGACTCTTAAACTATGTCCCTGTTAGGCTGAGAAAGCCACTGAGCCCCAAGTGGATCAGGGATCCTTCCCAAGCCGTGGTGTTTAATGAGTGCAACAATTGCATTCTGAAATTGCATCATTGGCATCGCAGTTCCAGAACTTAATCTCATGTAGTTAAGTTTAAAACAATAACCTACTGACCATACAAAATTTCTTTTCTAATTTTCAGCAGACCAAAAGAAATACAATTTGGTTTCCATAGCAAATATTCCAACTTCATGAGGGAGTACAAAGTGTTTTGAGAAGAAATGCCCTCCATGGACAGAGGAATATTTCTAAAGTGCAATAAAGAACTTACGGTATCACTAGATATGCTTGAATTACCGAAGAGAAGTTACCACCCAACGTCAGCATGAAGTTACAGTGTTTACCACCATGACCCTCCCATAAATGTTTTCATTGCTCTACACAGCAGATATAACCTCAGATATGCTTATTTTGAGTAATCTAAAATAAATGTGAGATAGATAAAAACCAACTATTTTTCCTTTTCTATACCTGCACTCCACACACTTCTGTGACCGGGGATTGAAGGGATGTCAACGAATACTCTGACACCAGCTGAGTGTCCTACAATTCAATTCAATTCTGATACTAACTGGAGTTAGCAGAGACCTCAGGTTGAGGGTTCAGTCCCCCAAGACTGCCCCCTATTTCAGACACCAAATACAAGCGCCAGGTTGTCACCTATATGTCTGACTGACTGGCTGCAAACCAGGGTTCCTACAGCGCCCTCCTTGGGTTTGATAATTTGCTGGGATGGCTCACAGACCTCAGGGAAACACATCATATTATGTGCTAAAGAATATGATCAAGGATACAGAAGACAGCTAGATGAAAAGCTACGCAGGGTGGGGTGTATGGGAGGGGATGTGCGCTTCCTTGCCCTCTCCGGGTGGGCTACCCTTCACATGTTCAGCAGCCCTGGAGCTCCCCAAACCCCAGAGTCCAAGGATTCTTACAAGACTTTGTTACTTGAGCATCACTGATCATTAACTCAATCTCCAGCCTCCAGGCCTTCCCAGAGGATGGGGGTAGGACTGAAATTCCCAAGTTTCTAATCTGTTCTTTCTAGTAACCAGTCGCCACCTAGGAGCCTCATTAGAACAAAAGACTCCCATCACCCAGGAAATTCCAAGAAGTTAGGAGCTCTGTGCTGGGAACCAGGGCCAGAAATCAAATATATATTTTGATTATGTCTCTATATATAATATGTATATATATGTATATTTCCTATATATATTTAGAAAAATTATATATTTTTTTCTTATTCCTTTACAGACATATTCTTCACCATGCCAGAGGGCTGATTTTGACGGAAAACTCCCAGGAAGTCACAGTTTTGGTACTCTTCCAAGGTCCTAATAAACGAAGGTAACTACGGAAACTCAAGCACTCTGAACACTGGGCTATGTAAACGCTCTCTGCTCGGCAGGGTTCCCTCACATGCAAACACCATTTCTGAGAAATCCTTAGTACACCTCCCCGAGGGGACCGCACAGACTCAGACCACATCTAAACAAGCCACAAGCTTGCTCCAGTTCTCTTTGGAACGGGTGAGAGTCACTGGAATAAATAAATATGCAGGGAACAGGCCAGAAGAAAGTTAGGACGGATATTCAGAAATAGCTCTTTGTGTACAGAAATAACTGAAGGGAAAGGTTGGCAGCTATTTAAGGATCCAAGAAGTTGGAAGACACTAAACAATAATATTTGCATCCATTTTATTTTGTAATATCAACAGGACATGTCCATGCCTGCAGAGGCCACGAACAGCACCAAATCACTGACGGGAGAGGCCCACGGTGACCCCCCACCCTGCTCTTTCCAGCTGTGTTTCATCAGCTTCTCTTCCCTCATCCGTTCATGGGGATGACAATGTCCACCTCGGGGGAAGCGCAAGCATATGGATGAATACAAACCGAGTCCTTGTTGTGGTGGTTGGCACTCACGGCTTTGCGTTGTTGTTTGGTCAAGCCAAAAACAGACAGAGGAGGCACCACGATTGCAGGCGTACCATTAAGTACAGTAAGAATGTCTTCCTAATCCAAAACTGGACATGCGGTTTGATGAGAAAAGGGATAAACATGAGATGGTGTTACCCAATATTTAAAACCAAGACGTCAATATTTTATTTTCTTACTTAGTCATGTGTCTCAGATTCATGTCATTAAGCATTACCTTTTATTATAAAAGTCATTTTTTCCTTCCCCACTTATCATGAGAGTCTTTCAAACTCAGCCAAACACGTCACAATGGAATTATGAATGAACATGAGAACAGTAAGAAGTGGAACTGAGAAGTTAGAGACATGCAAATTTTATCTAGGAAAATGTTACCAGGTCATAAAGAAGACAGTAGGACCAAGAGTAGAAAGTGCTAATGTAATTTCACCATTTCCCCTGCTAGAAGGAAAAGTGAACCCAAGAGGAAGGAGGTTTTCAGCACGGGTGGATGACCTTTCTGCTGCTGCTGTTGTTTTGTTGTTATGGTTGTTTGTATCCTCTAACGTTGCTAACACAGTACAAACCACCCAATTTAAAATCAGACTTGGAAAAAGTGATCTCAACTGTGAGAAAGTTGACCTCCCTCTACTCTTCTTTTTGGCTAATCACTAACAGCACTTATGAACTTTATTACAAATAAAATGATCAGAATACATGCAAGAGCAATTAGATGTAATAAAATTAATCCAGAAATGCTATTTGCAGAAGAGTCAGCCATTTATGCCAAAATCTGGCTTCCCTTAAATTTTATCTTGGTATTTTGAAAAGAAAAAGCAAAAGCAGTTACCATATTTACTTGAGAGTCAACACAGCCAAAAATTTTTAATGCCATGCTAAGCAATCCAGTCTCCGAACATCCACACTTCTTTCTATCTCCAGGGTTCACTGTTATTACTTGCCAAGATTATGTGGGGGAACAAGAAAAGCTCTTAAACTTTTTTCTCAGCATGGTGGTTGAAGAGAGACAAAGAAAGTGTTGGAAGCTAGAGAAACGGAGAGATGTCGAAGGCAGCAATGCATTGGGGGATGTCTGAACCATCCCAACCCAGGGCAACTCACCCACCTCGTCAATACAAAGCTGAGGATACTGCAACTATGCAACCTACATGGGCCACACAGTGAGACAAAAACACAATTTCCTTCGAAATAATCCAGATTTGCCATATAAATACTCCTGAGCAAGCTCCTACTTGCTGTTTGCTGCAAGCTTGGATGTCAAAACCTGCCATGCAGGACTCCACTGCCTCCCAAACAAAGCCCAGACCACTCAGTCTAGCATTCCAGATGCTCCTCAATCTCCCTTGATCCTACCTTTTGGAACATGTCCCTCTCCTTGCCCTTGATGGGCCCATGTTTACTATGTACCAGTTTCCTTGCAAGTTTCCCTAATCTCTACCTCTTTTCTTGCTCATGCAGTTTCCTCTGCCCAGAATACAATCCTTCTTTCTCCTCTAGCTCAAGTCCTCTTCTTCCTTCTTCCTCCCCTCCAACACCTATCCTAAATACTGTACCTGTTCTTTAGGGTTTTCCCACCCCTCCAACAAGGAGAAACAGGCAACTATCTCTCCCTGCTCTGAAATCTTGAGGTTTTTCATCTCTCCATCTCCGATGGCACTCTGCAGCCCCTACTCTGTATTGCTTGAGTTCTCTCCCCTGCTGCTCAGTTAGTATGCTTAAAAGTAGGCTAAGATTGGCCAGGCGCAGTGGCTCAAGCCTGTAATCCCAGCACTTTGGGAGGCCGAGACAGGCGGATCACGAGGTCAGGAGATCGAGACCATCCTGGCTAACACGGCGAAACCCCGTCTCTACTAAAAATACAAAAAACTAGCCGGGCGAGGTGGCGGGCGCCTGTAGTCCCAGCTACTCTGGAGGCTGAGGCAGGAGAATGGCGTGAACCCGGGAGGCAGAGCTTGCAGTGAGCTGAGATCCGGCCACTGCACTCCAGCTGGGGCGACAGAAGCAAGACTCTGTCTCAAAAAAAAAAAAAAAAAAAAAAGTAGGCTGAGATTGAGTACAGCTTGAACAGAGAAGATGTTTAAATATTTGCCAAATAAATGAAAGTGGCTATGTTTATACAACTTATATCCACAGTGCCTTAAAAATTGAAAGCACACTTGTAGGTAGATAGAGAGCCCTTGATAACTTCCAGTACAAAGGTTTCTGGGGAAATAGTCCTAAATTCCCCCACCAGGCAGATTTGGCAATCACTATGGACAGGTTTGGTCTAACCAGCTTCTTGTTTACTTGGGTAATTTACTGACTCGGTGACTGTCTACTTCTCAGGTCAGTGGTTCTCAATCCACATTACACTAACTGCACAGTATGATTACCTAAGGAGTTTAAAAAGCCAGGCCACACGCAGTCCCATCACATTAGAACCTCTGGGGTTAGGATCCAGGCACCAGTGTTTAAAAGGCTCCCAGGTGATTCCAATATGCAGCCAGGGTTGACAACTACTGGCCTAGATGACAAAGAGTAATTCCATTCAGCGGACATTTCCCCTATTTGTATGTCACTGAGGCAGCAGCAATGTCCACTTTCAACACTGACGTGGCAGACTGGGGCCCAGCCAAGAAAGAGAGTTCAACTCCAGAGGCTTATGTTCACACACACTAGGTTTCCCTAGAACAATAGTTTACAATCTGGACATCAGTTCCAGACTAAAGTAAATGTCTGCCTCTACCTCCAATCCAAAGCATTTTTTACCTTCCTATGAGCCTAGGTTCTATATATGTGAATATACACACACACACACACATATTTTATATATATACACACATATATATATTATATATGTACACATATATATTATATATAAAAATATATATATATCACATTTCCTTACCAACTTAAAATAAATTTCAGCTGGAGAAAAAAAGAAGCTTAGAGTTCTGATCTTGCAGTTACAGAAATCCCAGAGTTTGAGGTTGATGATAAAGATTCAAGCACAGTGAGTGACACCGAGTGTAATTTCCCACATTATCAAAATAGCACAAATGTAACCCCCCCCTTCTCCCTGTGAGTCAGTCCAGAAACCCACTGTGTTAATCTTGAGAAATGCTTAAACCTTGAGGGAAACTTATTCAAAGACGTTGTCATGGCAGGTTCACATGAGACTTTTTAAATCAAGTAAGTTCCAGTACACATTCCCTCACTGTTGACAATCATCACATATTTTCCCTCCAGGAAAGAACCCCTGTGAACCTCGCGTGTGGTTTTTACAGATTCTTTCACTATTTGTGAAACCAAGTTTCCCCACGCACTCCACACAGTGTGTTTAACCATTCCAGAGAAACACCTACAAAGTCCCTAGTTTATTTGAAGTTGTACTTTATTGTGATATGCATTTCATTTGTATTAATTTGGGCTTCAATATTATATACTGATCATTTCAGTAATCATATCTCTTTCAAAAACTAGTTTATGGGTACCATGCACCAATTTGGATAACTCATAGAAGTGGCAGAAGAGAGCCTGAATGGCATGCTTCATATGAATGGACTCAAAAGCCAGTGCCCGAACAAATATGACTGCTTGAAGGACATCTGAGAAAGAGCTCTTCCATAAACTGGTGTTTCCCTTCCTCATGTTCCTTACTATTTCAGCATAATGATGTGTACAGAGCTGAGAGAGTCCAACAGACCCATGTTCAAATTCTGACTCTGTTTTTGATCTGCCGTGACCTAAAGAAACTCACCTGCTATTTTTAAGCCTCAATTTCCTTAGAGACAAATCAAAAATCATAAAGCCTGTGTAAGGAACACAGGCAATGTGTAAAGCTCCCAGACATCGTGGGGAGGAGACGGATGGCTGCTGATCCTGGCTGGTTCTAGAATAGCAGATGAGGTGGGTACCAGGGCTCCAGGACGAGGAGGCTGAGTGTCATTGGTGCAGCCTCCAAGACTGGCTGCCAATCAGCCTAGAGCAGGGCAAGCGAGACCAAGGAGACAGCAAATAAAATCGCAGGCAATGAAAAGTCTAGAAAAATTGTTCCAGGATTTCCAGTCAAGTTCTACCCTCTCACTAACTCCAGGAATAGAATGAGGGAAGCCACATCAATATTCAGGGGGCATAATCATGGCTTTGGAATGTTTTGGTTTTGTGGCCCATGTTGGAATATGTTATTGGTGTACATGACCGAACCGCTCTGGTCACCAAAAGCAACACCGCCTCCCTCAGACAAGAAGAGACTCATGGTTAAGACGTTCAGCATTTTTGGAGAAAAGATGGGTAACTTATAAGCACATTCACCGCTAATAATTTCTCCCCAAAGGATAAAAGAAGGCAAACTTCCACAAAAGACACAAATGCGCTTTGAGCCTATTCTATAGCAATGGCTCATTCCCTTGTTCATTGATTCAGGAAACAGACCTGAAACTTAGTAAAATCCTTAGTCATACCATTGTCACCGGCTGCTTGAACATAGTGTCTTAGCCTGGGCTGCTGTAACAAATGATCACAGATTGGATGACTTAAGCAACAAATATTTGTGTCTTACAGTTCTGGAAGTGTAAGATCAAGGTTCTGACAGATCCAGTGTCTGGTGAGGGCCCACTTTCTGGTTTGCAGACAGCTGACTTCTCATTGTATCCACACATGGTAGAAATAAAGCTAGCTAGTTCTCTGACCTCTTCTTATAGGGGCACTAATCCCATTTATGAGGGCTCCATCCTCATGACCTAAACATCTCCCAAGCATCCCACCTCCTAACTCCATTAGGGTTTCGACATAGGAATTTAGTGGTGGCTTGGGGGACACAGATATTCAATCTATTGTACACAGATAAAGGAAAACCCAAAGCCTAAAAAGAAAATCTATTAATCTTAAAGTATTTATTTCTATTACAATTAACATAGACACATTTCAAGTTTTATAACTACATTTCTAGACTTTTCTATGGTAAACACACCTTTTGCTGCCTCTTTTACCTGGCATTAGCACTTGACAACCCCCATTCCATGTTACATCTGATTGGGGCAACTCTGTCTGCGTTGAGTACCTGGAATTCACCAGAAGTCCCTTCTCAGAAGCAAGCCCTGCCCTCCTTTCCCTGGACTGGGAGGTGAAGCTCACTGAAGAGGGTGAGCTGACTTCGCAATCTTCCCACTTCCTGCCCAGATGTTCCTGTGTCCGTGGAAACCTGATCCATCAGTACCTCCTCAGGGCCAGCAGTTCCTGAGACCTCCCCCAAACACCTCCCACAACACAAACACTCACACTTGCACACACACACACACACACACATTAATCCCCACCCTGTGCTGGCCACAAATGACTGTTTATGACAGTTTTGCCTCCAAAATGGGCCTGAGTGTCTTATCAACAATATTTTGTCTCAGTCTCTTGTGTTTCTTCACACAATGGAAGCACCTCTGGGCTTAGAGTCACCAAGACCCTAAGACTGGTAGAGTACACACCCCTTCCCCAGAGCCGTGACAACACTCCAGACTCATAAGCAAAGCAGCCTCATCATCATGGAACCAGGGTGGCCAGCATGAAAGACGATGCATAGTAGAGACACTCTCCTCAATGTCTTCCCCGGGTGGTTGGGCTTCAGGAATTTTGTTCTGTTCTGAGCACAGGGAGCCATGGCCTCAGATTTCAGGGTTGGGAGGAAAAGTTCCAGTTCTACTCTTTGCCCACTCAGTGGTCCTGAGGAAAGCTCTTAGTTGGTCACCTCTCAAGTTAGAAAGATAACCCTACGTACACCTGGAAGAAAGGGATGTCAGAGAAGCCCTACTTGCAGCTCTCTCCTGAGACCCCAACCCTGAAGGACTCCTTGGCACCAAGCAGGCCCCTGGGGCAGATTTACCCGTGCTCTGGTCCAGAACCTAGAGGTGGCTAGGTCCTCTTCACCGTCCCCTTCCTGCTTTCCTTCTCATTGCTGACATTTGATTCTATCTCGCAAATGGACTATAAGCTGCTCTGAATTTTCTTCATCTTTCTATTTCCCCTTCCACTCCTTCTTCCTCTCACCATCCCCAGCACTTAGCACAGGGCTTAGCACAGGTTGGACATGCAATAATAATCTGTCAAAATTATCAGTCAGTTTATTAGTGCATGAGATAATGAATGAGAAAGGCCTTTATAAACTGAGTTTTATTTCGGAGAGACGTAGAATGTATTTTCGTAAAATGTCTCCACTTGTCTCACACGGAGGACAAGGCAGGCCAAGAGATACAGTGTTCTGGTCGCCAGCCCTATTTGCAATGTCAGCCGCATCGTGATCTCTTGTGGCAAATACAACATAGTCTGACAGGTGCTTGTGTATAGAACCACACCTCCCTGGTGTCATTCAGGTGGGAATTTACATCTATAAGGTAAGAGTTTACAGACCTTGGCACCATCTTCCCAGCCCATGACTAAAGTCAACCTGAAACTCACAATAAAAGCCAAACTCCTTACCACGGCCCTAAACGCCCCCCATCCTCTGGCCTCTACCTGTGTCTCTGGCTCACCTTGGTCTTCCTTCCACTCTCTTCACTGGCCATACATAGAGCTGCTTTCTGCTCCTCATGCTGGGCTTCTATGATCTGCTTCTTCTGCCCTCTGTCTGGCTGGTTCCTTCTCATGCCTCAGACCTTATCACTTCACCTTGAACAGTCCCAATCACCGGGCTAATGTGGATCATGGCTCCCTAGTCATTGTCTCTGCAGCCTTTCGTCTCTGTGTTTCACAGTGCTCAGCACACGGGTGCCAACTCCTGCGGTTGCCTAGGTGTTTCGTGCAACCCTGGTGGGGTCCACTTACCCTTGTGCCATTCCATGACTGGACACACAGCAAAGTCTCAGAACACAATCATCAAATGAAAAAAGTTGTGATTGCAAATGGTTTTAAACTAACTGAATAGATGCCCAACCTGAGTCAACAAAGTACCTGTCAAACGTGGTTGTATTTGCCACAAGAGATCACAATGGGGCTGACACTGTGTGGGTCATGATATGAGATAGGAAAATTCAGAAAACTTACTAAGTTTGCAGCTTTTTCCTTTGAGACTGCCAAAGTCTAATAAAAACCAGTTTGTTAGCAGGCACTGTTGAGAAGCACATGGAGAAGCATTCTTTCAAACATTCCTGGTGGGAGTGTTAATTGGTGTAACCTGGTAGGGTGGGGGTGGGTAATTCTGAAATATATATCGAAATCACAAGTGTACACAGCCTCTGACCCCGCAATTCTGCTTCCAGGAATTTAACCAACAACTTGTAAACACTTCTGCAAAACTACAAGGGCAGGCTGTTACTGGTTGCGACACTGGCTGAAATAAAAAAAGATTACAAACAACCTAAATGTCCAGTGAGAGGCTGAAAATGCACCTCCTTTGATACAGCCATGGATCAAGGTACAGAAGGTGCACACTATGAGTATGAAAGAGGTGGAAGAAAAAACTAGAAACTATTAACCAGACTCACCTATTGGTGAGGAAGAGGGAAAGAAGCGTCTGCAGAAAGGGAAGAGAAGGACACTTCACTAAAGAACCTTTTAAACTGTGTTACCCCTTCAAAAGCAAATAAACCATGTGTCATCTGCTCAAAAACATTAAAGAGTTTCAAAATCATATGGAAAAGTTGAACCAAAAAAAGTAAAATTCCATTTTATATTATAGTCCTTTCCCCCGTTTTATAACTGGAAACACTAAGCAAAGAAAAGGGAGATAAGTTGCCCAGGAGAAATGAAGCTGCCCTTGGCTCCCAAGCTAGCACTCACCATACTCCATCCCAGCCTCCTTGGAGACATTCTCTGGAGTTCCTTGCTGCAGATATGGAGGGTCAATAGACAGGAAATATAAAGAAATATCTCTCAATATTCTAAACGTCCATCATGTCTGGTTTGGTGTGATAAACTGGATGGGTCCTGTCAGGGAGGATCTGGTCTGAAAAATCAAATCCATTTCACATTGGCCCATGTGGGTTCAGAGAAGCTGAGGCTGAGCCCTGCCTGATCCCCAAGTTGAGGGGCTGCTGTGGCTGAGTTTTCAGGTTCAACACCTCCAAATGCAGTAGAACTGGACTCTCAGCACCTTGGGATGGAAGAACCAAGTAAACTAGCACTCAATTGTCCAGGCCAGCGTGGCTCAGGGGCTCAGAAGGCAGATAGACTTGGTGCAGGCTGACGGATCTCTCCTCACTAGCTCGCGGCTTTGGGAAACTTACTGAACTTCTCAGGGTCTCAGCTTGTCTGGATCTAGAGTTGGAATAATGTTTCAAGGTTGTGAGAAAGATTCAAGATAATATACTTAAAGAACCCAGAAGAGTGCATGTTCCTTTAGTAGGTGACTCAATAAATGGTAGTCATATGTGCAAATAAACAGCACAAACATTACCAGTGGCCTCAAACCATGTAACATTGTCTCTAAAGTTCGGTCCGATCTACCCTCACTGACCCATGGGCTCCAGAGTGAGCCTGCCTGCATCGTAATTCCAACTCTGCACTAACTACTGGTATAACCCTAGCAAATCACTTCTCTGTGTCTCTGTTTCTTAATCTGTAAAATAAAATAATAGTACTGATTATTTCATATGAGAAGTACTTAAAACCAGGTCTCCTACCTACTAAGTGCTGTATTACATATTAGTTTTTATTATTATTATTCAGTGCCGAGTTCAAACCATGACTAAATGTCAGTTTGGTCCTGATTTTTGCAGCCCAGCACTGAGCTGGGAGTCAGAGTGAAAATCGATGCCTCCTTAAAGTTTTTGATATTCACGCCAAGTCCATGACACTTGTACCTATAAAGACAGTGTTCTCCATTTTTCTGGTCCTATCCTTGGCTTGCATTCATTTGTTTAATATCCTTTCAGAGCTTTAAAGATTTACTCAGTAGAAACTGAGACTCACCCAAACTAAACTAAATAGATAACCAGTTGCCCCTAGAAAAGCTCCATTTAGGTTGTTTTTTTTAATCTTCTGGGATTCCTTTTTGAAATATTCCTTTATCCACAGAACTGGGTAAATATGTTTCTACCTCCCTTACATTGACTCATTTGAGAAACATTGATTGATCCCCCCTGTGGGTGTCAGACCCCAAAGCAGGCCCTGGAGAGAGGTATACACATGAAACCGGCCCCTGTCTTTGAGGAGCTCTCAGTCCACTGGGGAGTTGAGCAAAGCCCATGGATGATGAGAATTCTACAGGAGGGGGATGGCTGGTTTTCCTGTAAGCGAATGGAATGGATAAGCAACAAAATAGAAACCTTTTTAATCTAAAATGTATCCATGCACTGCTGGAACCCACCAAACACTGCTACTGAATCTAAGAACCAAGAAACATAGAAATATGTTATACACACCACATACACACACACACACATACACACACACACACATACACACACACACATACACACACACATACACACACATACACACACACACATACACACACACACACACACATACACACACACACTTCCCAAGTTTAGAATTAGAAGACGTCAAAATTTCGGCATGCAGCTCTCCAGAAACTACATATTTTAGAAGGCAAAACTTATCACTAAACTTTACAGTAACAACAATAATAATAATGCCATTTTGCATTCTTACTTTTCTACTATTCAAAAAGCTTGCCTCTATCTTGCCTCTTTATAATCCCGGTACAATCTTGTGAGGTGCCTAGCACAGGCCTTCTCTCTACATTTTATAGCTAAAAAGGAGACAAAATCACAAAGACTGAGGTTTGCCCCAGGTTACTCAATCAGTAAAAATTCAGAACAAAAGCATCCAGTTCTCTCGCTCTCTCAGCAGACTTTCTGAGAGACATCAAATGAGGTCAAAGTCCTCAGAAATTAGGTTGGCAGAAGTTACTGTAAGAGGTGACTGCCTTGGCAATGAGTAACCAAAAAAGACGAGAGGCTGAACCCAAAGGGGCAGAATTGGAAGCCAGCAGATTTTGCAAAGGGTTTCCTTAAGGCAAATTAAGACAACAAAATATACCTTTGCCTATTATCAGAGTAGTACATTTTTCAAAAAATTATCAAACCTGATGCCGATGAGAGTGTTAGAAAATGTTCACACAGTGCTGGTGGGCATGTAAATTAATAAAACTTTCCTAGGATTAATTTAGCGGCAGGGATCTAGAGTTTCTAAAATGCCCATGCTCTTTGACCCCTACAATTCTACCTCTAGGAATTTATCTCAAGGAAAACTCATGAGGAGATGCAAAGGTTTAGCTGCAAGGGTGTTAGTGTTAGTACTGTTAATAAGAGAAAAACAATCAACCACCTGCCAACAGGATTTAATAAACTATCTATGCAATGAAATGGAAAAGCTTTTGTAAAAGAAAATTCATTCTCATGACAAGATGCTCGTAATACATTGCTGTGAGGTAAAAGCAGATAACCGAATAGCATGTAGAGTACAAGTATATTTCTTCAAACTGTAAATGGACTCAGACACAAATGTACCTACCAAAATGTGAACAGTGTTTATCTCACAGTGGTGTGTTTTTACTTCTTGTCTTTTACTATTATCTCTATGTATTTTTTAAAATTTTATTCTTGACAATGAGCTTGTGCTGTTTGTGTAAATGTTTCAAGGACGTGTTTTAGAAGTATACCTTCACTATTCTTTGAGCACTCATGTCAAGTTCTCCTCCTAAGTAAACTAACAGTCTTGTGCCCAATTGGGTTTATCAGTTCAATGATTAACAACAGCATGTAGCATTAGTAAAGGTCATAAGAATCTTTTTAAACTCATCACTACCACTAGGCAGATCAAATTCATCTCAAGCAGTTTTCTTGGTTCTTTCTGGACAACTTGGTCTTCTTCCTTTTCCTAATGGATCAACACATTTACAGTAAACACCAATCTCCTGCATCGAATGCACACACACAGACACACTCACACACAGACACACACACACAGAAACACACACAGACGTCACTGTTCTCCAGCTGTCTCACAGGTGAATGCCGTGACTCACCAAACCAGTTGGTCCTTAGCTGTATTTTTTGAAGCATCCTTCCCCACCATCTACTCCTCACACTCTCACCAACACAACAAAAAATTCACATTTTACATAAGCAATAAGGAGTTATAAATTGAATTGAATAAGCTTCATTTGGTTCTCCTTTTTGTTTTGTTATTTTCTTTCCTTAATCCTTCAGGTTCAGTCCCATTTTCTCATTCTTATGCACAACAACACTATCAGTAGGAATTATGGGGATCAAAGATAAATGGAGATCAAGGATAAATTAGGGAGATCAAGGATAAAAATGCAAGACAATGTTTATAATCCCCTCTGAGAGTGCACGGTCTTCCCTAGAGCTGTAGGTGCCACATTGGCAAAGCTTCTGAGGGGGGGGAAAAAAACATGATCAGGCTTTTAAGATTACCTTTGAAGTCCTTATTGAAGGAAGCGTATACAAGTTTTGCCAATACAATGCATTATACCTTTAAATGAAACCAATAGAGGCTGCTGTTAATAATATAACACCTTCAGGCCGGGCGCGATGGCTCACGCCTGTAATCCCAGCACTTGGCAGGCCGAGGCAGGTGGATCACGAGGTCAAGAGACTGAGACCATCCTGGCTAGCACGGTGAAACCCCGTCTCTACTAAAAATACAAAAAGTTAGCTTGGCATGGTGGCACACGCCTGTAGTCCCACCTACTCAGGAGGCTGAGGCAGGAGAATCGCCTGAACCCGGGAGGCGGAGGTTGCAGTGAGCCAAGATCGTGCCATTATACTCCAGCCTGGGTGACAGAGCGAGACTCCATCTCAAAAATAAATAAATAAATAAATAATAGCACCTTCAGTCAAACATTGGGTGAGATTATGCCTCTCTAACATTGTAGAAGCTTAATGGAAAGTGATAAAACACGTCTCAATTCTTACAGTAATAACAGTCTTATAAAACGACTTCACTTACAACGCCTTTCACTTCACATCTCTCACCACATACCAAAAGTCAGGTAACTATTTGTGGTTTATAAGTAATATACAGTTATAAAGCATATTTCCCATATATTTCATAGTTAGTCTTCCACAGGTAATCACAGTTAATCTCTTAATGTGGCTCATAAACACATCTTAAACACGTCTACGCTCTGTATAACACATACAGATAACACATACGCTCTGTATAACATACACATATAACTTCAAGAAATCCTTAAAATGTTGTTTCAACAAACAACATAACATAACACAACATAACATTACCTTTTATCAGATTCCGTTTGTCTTTCCTAAATACCTCATTAACGTGTAAGTAAACCCCAAAACAGGAGGGAAAAACATGCAGAAACAAAAAACCTGCAGTGCAATTAATCATCTTACCGTGTCCGTTCTTCATCCTTGGGGCATTTGGGAATGGCTGGCCTCCCAGGAGGTGGAGAATGTCGGGGTAATCTGACAAGGTCTCTTTTCCCAAATGAAGCCTGCTGAGCTGATGTTGGTTATTAAAAACGAAAGTGCGTTTTGAAGTCAGCCCTGGCTAGAGTTGTTAATTCAGGTCTGTGCTGCAGCAGAGTGACAGCTCACATCTTGCCAGACGCCCCAGCTGGTGCGGAGGCTCAAAGGAAGGAGAAAGTGGGGTTTTGGAGATGGCTGTGTCACAGCCTCTGAGGCCTTTAATCCCTCGGCCATGACACATCTGGGGAATGATGAACAGGAAGCTCAGAGCCAGGCAGACAGCCAGAATCACTCAGCAAACGTGCCAGATCCTTAAGAAACACCAACATCCACTACTGCACAAACACCCACTACTGCACGGTAACCTCTAACGCTTCCCGAAGCTGGTGCTTTCCTCTCATGACTTTGTGTTGAACCTGGACAAGGTCTGCTGGCTGAATCCAGCTTATTATCATGTTCCCATCATCAGAGTCATGACCGGTCAGTCCCAGGCCTGTGGTGGCATAAGCTTTCCCTTTCTGCCTACCTCCCAATCCTGAGAGCAGTCTCCCTAGAGGCAGCCCAGGCCATGCTGCAGGACTCTTGATTCAGGTCTGCTCGTGTCCTAGATCCCGGGCACTTCTCATGGGGCCCACCACCCCTGCCATGTGCGCTGGGAACTCTGGAAGTCTCCCCTCACCACACCCTGGAGGGTGGGTGACCACTGATCACCCCCTCAGCTCATGGAGATGAAAGCCGGAGCCTCCGGCTTCCACAAACGCCACCAGATCCACCTAGGAGAGCTGGTGCTGCCAAGCCTCGTCTTTTTTTTTTTCTGAGACTGAGTCTTGCTCTGTCTCCCAGGATGGAGTGCAATGTCACAATCTTGGCTCACTGCAACCTCTGCCTCCCAGGTTCAAGCGATTCTCCTGCCTCAGCCTCCCGAGTAGCTGGGAATACAGACGCCCGCCACCATGTCTGGCTAATTTTTGTATTTTTAGTAGAGATGGGGTTTCACCATGTTGGTCAGGCTGGTCTCAAACTCCTGACCTCAGATGATGCACTTCCCTTGGCCTCCCAAAGTGCTGGGGTTACAGGCATGAGCCACTGTGCCTGGCCTGACTCTTCTTTTATTTCTCTCATACCGCCTCTTGTGCCCTGCACTCAGATGAACATTCTCAACAAGATACCGAGTCCAGCCTATCACAATGCTACTCAAAAATCTGCAGCGTAGGGAGGAAAAGTCAAGCCTCCAATTCCAGCATTCAAGGGCCACAGACATCTGGTCTCACACACTTTCCTGTCATTGTTCCATTACCCTTTCCAAGAACCCTTTGTGCTCACCTGGATGGGCCGCCTGCTGACCCTGAGAGGCACTGCTCAAACCTCTGCTTCAGTGCTCTGCAGCCTCAATTCTGCCACTGCCGCTCCTTACCCTAGTCAATGTGACACCACCCAGCACGACACAGCCCACCTCCTCTTTGCTCCTTCCCCTTCTTTCCAGTTTTCACCACCATTTGCTCAAGCAGACCCCTACTCAAGCATCCTGGGGTGATTTTCCTGACTCTGAACCTGTGCCTTCTCTCTGTGATGATAACGGAGATAGCAAAAGTGAGCACTTATAGGTGCCAGGCATTCTTCAAGGAAATTTAAATTATGTATTCATTTACTTATTTATTTTTAATTTTATTTCAGGTTCAGGGGTACTTGTGCAGGTTTGTTATATAGGGAAATTGTGTATTCAGGGGGCTTGGTCTACAGATTGTTTTGTAACCCAGGCAATAAGGATGGTACCCTAGAGGTAGTTTCAATCCTCACCCTCCTCCCACACTCCACCCTCAATTAGGTCCTGGTGTCTGTTGTTCCTTTCTGTGTGTCCATATGAACTCAGTGTTTACCTCTCACTTATAAGTGACACCATTCGGTATTTGATTTTCTGTTTCTGTGTTAGTTCTCAGAATAATGACCTCCAGTTGTATCCATGTTGCTGCATAATACATGATCTTGTTCTTTTTCATGGCTGCATAACATTCCATAGTGTATATGTACCACATTTTCTTTATCCAGTCTACCACTGATGAACATTTAGGTTGATTCCATGTCTTTGCTATTGAGAATAGTGATGTAATGAACATCATGTTCTTATGGTAGAATGATTTATATTCCTGTGGGAATATACCCAAAAGTGGGATGGCTAAGTCGAATCATAGTTGTGTTTTAAGTTCTTTGAGAAATCACCAAACTGCTTTTCAAAGTGGCTGAACTAATTTACATTCTAACAAACAGGATATAAGCATTCCCTTTTCTCTGCAACCTTGTTGGCATCTCTTATTTTTTGACTTTTTAGTGATAGCCATTTTGACTGGTGTGAGATGGTATCTCGTTATGGTTTTGACTTGCATGGAAATTTAAATTATTTAGGCCCATTTTACAGGTGAGGAAAGTGATTGAGATTATGTAAGTACTTTCCCCAAGCTCCCTTAGTCAGGCAGGGGTGGAGCCCAGGTAGAGCCCAGGCTTGCATTGCTCTTCAAGTGTTACCAGGGATCCACCGCAATTTACTTGACAACAGGTCTTATCTCCTCGGGAACAGTGCAAGTCCCTAGCAGCCATTGTCTCATACTTCCTGGCACCCTTTCCAGAGAGCACCCCAAAGACCTTCCAATTCCAGGGTATTACCAAGCAGCTGGATTAATTGGCAAATTATTAGTTAAAAGATTTTTCCGGCCCTCTTTTCCACTCCAGACAATTTCTTCTCTCTTCCTCCTTCCCAGTCCTCAAAAAGGAGAAAAATTGGAGGAATCTGCACTGTTTAGTTACCATGTGTGAACACACACGCCACACACATGCACCCACACATGCACTTTTGCCTGGGTTTTCTCAGCTGTATTATTCCCCTACAGAGTTCAGGGAAAACAAATAGTCATAGTTGGCAACAAAATTTTAATATCAGAAGTTAATGGATAATCTCCCAAACTCTAGGGTCCTTTATGAAAGCTAGAGTCTAGAATTCCCTGAGCCAAGCCCAGAGCTTTTAACATTTAAAGTATCAGAAGGCGTCATTCTAATACAATTTTATCAGTAACGTGGTCTTTGTCGAACTCTAGAATGTCTGTGTTTATACATAAAAGGTCAGAAATAACTCAGTATTTTCCCATAACATTCTTATGGAAAAGTTTACTCATTCAGAATTGATTTGTATTTATAAATGTCTCCAATGTGGCTGTAATCCATGTGTTTCTTATACCTCCCAATTGAAAAAGGAGAATAGGAAGAAGCACGTTCAGTATGTGTGTGCATGTGTGTGCATGAGCATGTGTGTATGTGTGTGCATGTATGTGCAAGTATGTGCATCCTTAGCATCTAACCTTGGCTCCCCCTCAACATGCTACAGGTCATTAAGAGAGCACAGGAGACTTCTGCTTTCCTAAGTCCAGCAATTCTGTAATTAGAGAGACACCAACCTGGACACCAGCAGACCTGGGTTAAAGAGTTAGCTTTAACTTCATCTATTTATCTTTGGGAAAATCACTTCACCTCACTGGATCTCAGTTTCTACATCTGACAAACAACTAAATAAAATAGAACAAAATTAAAACAGTATAGTCTAAATTCTTGGGACCCAAAATGTGGTCCATGAGCCAAGAGCATCACCAAGGAGCACAATGGAAATGCAGAACATTAGGACCCACTCCAGAACTACTGAATTCAAATCTATATTTGACTAAGCTTCCTGGGTGACCTGTGTGCACATTAACACGGGGAGCACTAATTGACCTGATCTTCAAAATGCTTTCCAGTGTGACACATTCTGTTAGTTTAACCTGTCTCTTTACACTAGAAAAGTAACCATGCCATCCCCGATGGCCACTGGCAACCTTTGTGGTCAGGCCCTAAGGATCTGGCTTGAGTGCCTGGCTGCTTATCATACTCCTGTTGCAGGCAATGATACATGAACAATTCATATCATCCCTATGACTCTTCCAGACTGCACAGTGTCTTCAGCTTTCTATCAAACCTCTGGGGAGAATGCCATCCCTTAATTCTTCATACCTCCAGACAGACAGCTTCCACATCCATTATCGAGTTTAAGGGATTTTGCAAGCACAGATGAGAGAATGGGAAATATTCTAGACGAATGATTACAGGGATAGTCTTTCAGCACTTAATGAAGCCACGATCGCCAAGGGAAAGCATGAACTGACTAAAAACAAGCCAGGTCTGGTGAAGCTCACGCAATCTTTTGTTTGATGGGGTTGTTAGATGGTGAGATTACCACAGTTAAATGCTGTAAACTTAGTGAATCAGAATTTCATGTAAGCATCTGCAAACATCTGTCTTGTAAGCAAAATGAAGAATATGGTTAGTAGAGTTGGATACATGTATAAACACCCATACTCAATGGTAAATGAGTCAATCTGAAAAGTGTGCTCTACTGGAAAGCCTCAGGCTCAGTTCCAGGTATTCGGTTCCATCCTAGCTCTCAGGTGTGGAGTTGACCTCTCCTCCCAGAAAAGAGGCAGCCAGGTTGGACATGGACATGGTCATGGCACTCTTCAGTTGTGGAGAGTACAGAGCAGAGGAATGCAGGAAAGGAGGGAGGGTAGGGAAGAAGGAATACATTTTCCAAAGAAACAAATACAAATTTAGAAAGCAGAACTGGAAACTGAAGCCAAAAAAAAATTATCAAGTGAGCATTGGCCAAAAGAACCAGATGATGTGCAGATGGTGTGTGGTAATATTCCTGGAGGCCATGAATGCAGGAAAGGAGAATGCCTCGAGGCCAAGCCAGGGGCTGGGGAGGGAGCTAGGAGGTGCAGAACAGGTTTCTACAGCAGAAGGGCAGAGCAGGCAGCTTACCACATCCTGGGAATCCTGGAGTTAAAATGGACTGCGAATTCACTGAGAGAGCAAACCAGGATCCCAAAAGATGCCATTAAGTTAGAACCATAGGCTAAATCTAACATCGTGAGATTTATCACAGACAAATCTAAAATACCATTCCTATTTCCCTAACCTCATATTGTTAAGTACAGGACAAGGCATATGAAAAAGCAAAGCACTGGTGGAAAACAAAACCAAACAAATGCCAGAGTCTTGACTGACCAAGACGTCCACAGTGAATCATGTGTGGTAGGAGGCTGTGTGCTTAGCTGCCCCAGTGGGAGTGTACCTTCTGATACGAAGGAGGGTCACACTGGAGAAAGCCCTCAGACACGCTCCTGTCATGGCATGCAGAGAAAACAATAACAAAGGCTGTTCATGGCCAAAGAAGACCAGCTAGGCTCTCCCACAGGCCCTTAGGCTAAGAAGATTGATATCCGTACACCTGGAAGCCACCAGGCCATGCCAGGAATCACGGTACCCTAACCCAGAGACAGAACGAAGGCAATGGGGTAGACGTCCAGGAGGCCAATGTGAAAAAGGTCTTCGTAACAATACATTGAGCACTCAACAATGCAGAGACAGTGTTTGCCCCATCCCTGGAAGAACTCAAACAAAAGCCACTTGGACGAGTACGAACATCCAGTGGAAACTGCTTCTACCATCTCTTCTAGGCCCTCTAATTTGGGGTTCAGTGTTGGGGTTCTTTGTTTTGCCCTCATGACAAATCAATGTTATAAACAGGGCACTTTCTCACTATTCACATTTTGAAATAGGAAACCAAGCCTAGCATGGGAAAGCCAAGACTAGGATTTGGATCTACAGACTGTGTTTAACTCCTTTTTCTTCTGTTTTACTCTATCACAATGCCTTAATGTACATTTCTGTGAAGTTTGGGTGCAGTGCCATTTTCAGTTATTTTAGTGAATAAGGAAGTTATTGTGTTTCATAAGGTAAGATGATGTCTTATCGGTATTCATTATATGTCAGGTTCTAAATATGAGTCACAACCCAGTAAATGTGTCTGACTTACTGTGCAGTTAAAGGTCAGGTGAAACTGTATTGTCTTCAACGACTCTCTGACACAAGTCAACAAGCATCACTAAATCTGCAGGAAGAGCCCAAAGGTTCTGATTAGCACAAATTTTAAAAATATTTTTGTTATAAAAAATATAGCCACAACACAGAAGATATGGTACATAAAGAATATATGGAGAATTAATTCATGATCTTGCCACTTAACCCCCTTTAGCACTAAGCAATATTCCCATCTACTCTTTTTTTCTATGCACATGTATCTTTGTAATCTCTTTTGACTTAACAAATAGTTTTTATGCTATTACCTGGCTCTCAAAATCATACTTTTCAGTGCAGTGTATACTATGCAGTTCAGTAGGGATTTGATGAAAACTTATTCCAGAATTCTTGACTGTCGAATATGACCCAGCTTCTCAACAGTAAAAAACAAGCATTTTTTGGTGGGTTTACCATGTAGATAGGTCATATTATCTTCAAATAATAATGGCTCTGTTCATTTTATTACAGTGTTTTTTACTTTTGTTATTTTCTTATCTTGCTGCATTGGTCAGCAACTCCAGCAAAACATTAAATAAAATAATTGATAATAGTAATTCTTATATTGCTCCTGATATAAAGAGAACCAGTGTTTTATAGAGTATGAGATTTACTTCTAGGTTTTCAGTAGACATCATTTATCGGATTAAGAATAACATCCTCTCTTCCTGGTTTCCCAAGACAGTATCAAGAATAGATATTGGATACTACGAAAAAACTATTTTTGCATCTATTAATATCAGTTTTTCCCTTACTCTATATATGATATACAATATTAATAAATGGCCTGAGATTAAACCATCCTTATATTTCTAGGATAATCATAACATGGTCATGGATTCTCATCTTTCTAAAATCATCACGGGTTATACACTGATAATTGTATTTTATTTTAAGATTTGTACCTCTAGGTTGAAATACAATATTATTTTCTTATACTGGGATTTTCTAGTTTTGGTGTTAATGGTATTCCAGCTTCATATAATATATTAGAATGTGTTTCTTTTAAATGTTTATCCTCCAAAAATTTTGTATAAGATTGACATTACCTGTTGCTTGAATATTTGGTAGAACTCACTCAAATATCATTTAGGTAAAATACTTTCTTTGTAGAATCTATTCTATTTTCTTTATACAAACTATTCTTTGTAGGATAGTTATAATATGAATCAAATATTTAATATTATATGAGACTATTCAGATTTTTTATTTTTTCTTTAGTCAATTTTGATACATTATGTTTTCCTTGGAATTTGTTCTTTGATCTAAAATTTCAAATGTTTTGGCTTAAAGTCACTCTTGGTATTCTCTTATCTTTAAATGTTGCCATGTCCATAGTTATATATCCCTGTTCATTCCCAATATTTTATAGTCTTTTTTCTTTCACCAATATTTCTAGATGAGGGACTTGTACAAGCAGATATCGAAACTTATTACAAAGCTTTAGCAATTAAGGAATTGTTGCAAGGATATACAAATAGACCAGGAACAGAATAAAGAAACCAGAAAGAGGCCCACACTTACATGGCAGAGACAATAAATGGTCATTAAATATGTATACATGCTCCCCAAATTTGACAGCCTCCCTTGCTTATGGTTGGGGCCAGCCACAAGCACCAGGGCAGTTAAGAGCTCATGTGACTTTCCATCATCCCTATCTTTCTCTTATATGTGAAGCTATGGAAGGAAATAATTCCCAGCTTATAGGGTTGCAGGAAGGAAACAGCCCGGATCCCCGATAAAGTCACCATTCTAAGAGAACCACCAAAAAGAGCCAATGACCAACTTCAGACTTAACAAGCGTGAGAAATAAACTTGTGTTGTGCAAAGTCACTGAGATTTCAAGCTTTGCTACTCCATTGTAATGCTTCCTCTCGTGACAAATACGTATGGAAAGTTAGCACATGACAGAGGTGGCAATGCACATTGTTCAATAACAATTTTGGGGACAACTGGCAAAGCATATGCTGAGGAAACAGAATTAGTTCCTTATTTCATCCCTTGCAGAAAAGAAAAAGAAAAAGATCCACTTCAGATGAATCATACTAAGGCAAAACTTCCCATCTTTAAGAATAGAATACAAAAGAATATATTTATCTAAAATAAGGGAATATCAGGATGGTAAAAATTGAAAGCTGTTAAAAGACTCAAAGGTTTTAAAAATATATAAAGATTAATAAATTTGCCTACATTATTATTAAAAACTTCTACTCACCAAAAGACATCATTTAAAAAAATAAAAGAAAAGCCAGAAGAGGAAAATCTTTATAACACAAATAACTTACAGAGAATTAGTAACACAAAAATGTAGAATGCCTAGAATCAGTTAAGAAGAGAAAAAATAACTATTAAATAGACAAAAAAGACAAAAACAGGCATTTCACAGAAGAGAAAACCTAAAAGGCCAATTAACTAAATGAAAAGATACTTAACTTAAAAACCCAAGGAAATTAGAAACACAAATGAGAAACTATTTTACATTTCCTAGGTAGGCAAAAAACTTTCAAGTCTAACAAACCAGATGTTGGCAACAAATAGAAACTGTTTGATGTGATAGAAACCGTTGCAACCACTTTGGAAAACAATATGAACATGTGCCTGTCTCAAGATTCAGCTTATACTTTGTCTAAAGAATACCATGAGTACACACCCTGTAAGGCCAGTACAAGAACACTCAGAGAAACATTTTTCATAAAAGCAAAAATCCAGTGAAAGTGCCCAAATCCATTGACTGGAAAATGAATGCGTCAATTACAGTACATATTACACCACTGAATAGGACACAGTGTGAAAACTAAGTTGTGCTACACATATCAACATGAATGTAGCTTAAAAATAAAACACAAAATGAAAAAAGGAAGAATAGTGCATTATTTTTATAAAAATTTTTAAATGAAACAAAATAATATATTATTTACATGCAAACATAAATGCTAACACTATAAAAACACTAACGTTCAGGGGAGTAGCTATCTCCGGGGGGAAGCAGGGATGTAGAATGAGAAGTATATAGAAAACTTCAAAGATGCCGATTATGTTCTATTTCTCAAATTACTTAGCAAGCTCATGGGTGCATGTTGTTTTCAACCTAAGGCCTTATACGGGTCTTATACGTTACATTTATTCTTCGTAAGTTTCCAGTACCCTTTAACATAAAGATTTTTAATTAATCAATGTTCTCTCATCTTCTTGTATTTAAAGAAAAAGAAAACATTTTATAGTGAAACTTCATCAGAGGAAACAGAATTTATAAGTAAGTGGAGGTTTTTTCCTAACAGATAAATTGGCTTCCTTTCCTGCATTCTGTATCATCACTGCAATCTCTTTTTGCCATAACACAAGTTGAGTGTTCTGTTTTATCCTTTTCCCATCACTATCACATACACACACGGCATCATCATGATTTGCTGGGCAAGGATTGTATGTGTGTGACTCAGGGGAAAGACTGGTTTATGATGTGGCAATGAGAAAGGACACTGTGTGAGTGGTAAAATTTCACTCAATCCTGAGTAAACCTCTATAGACAAGATGCACTTCCTCTGGCTGAAAAAAAAAAAAAAAATCATAGTCATGGAACTAAAGAGTGGAAAAGCATCTTCCTTTGGACACGGCTCCAGCCCCATCCTTTCTTCTCTTGCTGCCCTCCTACCACCCCTGTTTTGCCAGTAAATTCCAAACCTATTCAGCAAGAGTTCACTGCTAGAAGAATTAGTGTCATAAACGTGATTCCCTTTGCCCTGTTTATATGAGGTGTGCAAAATAGAATTTTCAATGTTATGTTTAGAACAGGCCAAAGTGTTATTTAGCTCATTAATGAGGAAATGAATAGGGAAACATCCCAAAAAGAGTTAGTTTAAAGAGCACATAAGAAACATAGATTATATAGTCAGGAAATGAATATCAAAATAAGAGTTTCAAGAGCTTCTGCTTCTTGGGAGGATTTCATTGATAAGTACATGGATACATTGAAGAAGCTGTATTTTTTTAAGAATCAAAGAGCTAAGAAACTACTAGGAGTGGGAAAAATTTTTCTCAGAGAAGAAACAATGACACTGATTAAGATAAGAACTGATCATTGCCAGCCTCCAGCCCCCCTGCCAACATTACCAATTTTGGCTGCAAGCTGAAGACTTGGCTTAACCCAGACAGAGGACCTCTGCTGGAAAAAGAGAAACCAGGAAAGCTTTTAATGGTTATGTGGGACTACTCTGACAATCAAAAACTCGAGGGATCTCAAACAAATGATGAGTTTGTGAAATAGGGATTTCCTGAGCTCTGGGGTAGTGTAAGTAGCTGGAGAAGGACATGGAAGCTTTGAAAACGGCAGAGTAAAATCTCATGAAGCTTTAAGCTATTACAAATCAAAAACCTTCTATTCGGCCATTAAAAAGTAATGATTTTATGTCATTTGCAGCAACATGAGTGGAACTGGAAGTCATTACATTTAGTGGAATAAGGCAGACACAGAAAGACAAATTTTGCATGTTCTTCTTCATATATAGGAGCTTAAAAAGTTAATCCCATGAAGGTAGAGAGTAGAATAATAGATACTAGAGGCTGGGAAGGCTGTGTGGGTAAAAGGCGGGGATAAAGAGAGCTTGGCCAATGGGTACAAACCTACAGTTAGATAGCATAAATTCTATTCGATAGCAAAGTAGGGTGACTATAGTTAGCAACAGTGTATTGTCTATTTCAAAGTAGTTACAAGAGAGAAATTGAAATATTCCAAACACATAAAAATGGTAAATACTCAAGGTGATACTCCACATACTCTGACTTGATTATTATACCTTCTATGAATGCAACAAACTATCACATGTACCCATAAATATGCAAAATAGTATGTTTAATTTTCAAAAAGAGAAAAAAGGATACATTATTCATGAAACTGCCTTGTTAATTTCCACTTTATCAAGATAATAAAATCCACTTCCACTTTATTGAGATTACAAAATCAGCTTTCAGAAGATAATGGCCACTAAAGTGAATGTATTTTAGAAATTAGCAATGCTTGTCAAGTTCATACACTCATAGGCTATCCAAGATGCTGTTAAAGATTGATAATTAAAAAACAAAAAAATCTACTGGAAGAAGAAGCCCTGTCTCAAGCACATAACCTGTTTTCCATCAAAACTTTTGCCAGATTTTTCATCTCTATGACACTGATCACTTGAGATCTGGACTATGAATCTCTGGAGGGCATATCTGGTTCTCCCACAAATTTCTTGGAACTAAGGCAAGAGAGATTCACAAGGCTCTCTATGAAAAGCCCAGAAAAGCCTCAACTGAGAAACACAAGTAAACCAAGATCTAATCTGTTTTTGTAAAATGGAAAATTCTGGTCAGATTGAGTTTACCAATACCTCATTCCATCTGCTGAACAGAAAAGAAGAAACTCCCTGATCAATAATAACATTAGCTGAAGCCTCTATTGTCCTCTCATACACATTGTCTGGCAAAATTAAAAACTTACCAAAGAGACAAGAGAATATGGCTAATAATTAAGAGAAAAAAAAGCAGAATATGGAAACAACTCACATATAATCAAGAAATTATCGTTAGCAAATTAAGACTGTAAAATAACTGTGATTAATACCCTCAAGAAGATGGGGAAAAACATTAACTAAATAGGTAAAAGGACAAAAAATACCAGCAATGAATTGAAATCTATAAAAAGGAATCTACTAGACAATCTAGAACTGAAAAATATAATAGCTGAAGTGAAAATTCAGCTGATGGGTTAACAGCTGATTAAACACAGCAGACCACAGGGTTAGTGAACGTGGAAGTAGATTAACAGACAATATCTAAACCAATGCATAGAGAGAAAAATAATAAAAAGAGCATAAGAGATATGTGTGATATACTCAAGAAGTCTAATATATGTATAATTAATCTTTAGAAGAAGACAGAGCAAATCAGAAGCAATGGTTGAAGAGATAGTGGCCAAACATTTTTCAAAACTGGTGAACCACATTTTCATGGGACTTAGCAAATTCCAAGTTGGTTGGAAAATAATATTTGATCTGATGGACTTATTTGTTATTACATACCCCCAACATAGAACCTTTGTGGGGATTTAGGTTCCTGTGCCCAAAACTCCCCATGGTAGGTGGTGGTGGTGATGAAGGAGGGAACAAAGGACTAGAAGGCCAAATTACAAAAAAAAAAAAAAAAAAAAAAAAAAAAAGTATAGGCCGGACGCAGTGGTTCACACCTGTAATCCCAGCACTTTGGCAGGCCGAGGCGGGCGGGTTACAAAGTCAGGAGATCGAGACCATCCTGGCTAACACGGTGAAACCCTGTCTCTACTAGAAACAAAGAAAAAATTAGCCAGGCATGATGGTGGGTGCCTGTAGTCCCAGCTACTCGGGAGGCTGAGGCAGGAGAATGGCATTAACCTGGGAGGCAGAGCTTGCAGGGAGCCAAGATCGTGCCACTGCACTCCAGCCTGGGGGGCAGAGCGAGACTCTGTCTCAAAAAAAAAAAAAAAAAAGGATAAACCAAAGATAACTATACCTTGACCCATCTTAATGAAACTCTTGAAAACCAAAGACAACATAACAACAATTTAAAAACAGTCAGAGAAACAAAGGCATATGTCATTCAGAGGAAGACTTACAGCTCTCTCCTTGATAGAAACAGTAAAAACTAGAAGACAATGAGGTACAAACAGACCTCATTTTATTTCATTTTGCTTTATTGTGCCTCACAGATATTGTGGGAGTTTGGTTTTGTTTTACAAATTGAAGGTTTGTGGCAACCCTGCACCTGGCAGGTCTATCAGCTCCATTTTTCCAACAGCATGTGCTAACTTCATATCTCTGTGTCACATTTTGGTAATTCCCACACTATTTCAAACTTTATTATTATTATATGTTATGGTGATCTGCAATCAGCAATCTCTGATGTTACTATTGTAATTGTTTTGAGGTGACACAAACCACACTCATAAGACAACAAACTTAATAAATGTTGTATGTGTTCTGGCTGTCCCACAGACCAGCTACTCCCCCACCTCTCTCCTCCGTCCTATTCTCTGAGATGCAACGATATTGAAATTAGGTCAATTAATAGCCCTACAATGACCTCTAAGTGTCCAAAGAAGAGTCACAATTCTCTCACTTTAAATAAAAAACAAGAAATGATGAAGCTTAGTTAGGCATGTTCAAAGCCAACATGGGATGAAAGCTAGGCCTCTTGCACCAAATGGTTAGAAAAGTTATGACTGCAAAGTAAAAATACTTGAAGGACATTAAAAGTGCTACTCCAGTGAACACACAAATGACCAGAAAGTAAAACAGCTTTATTGTTGATATGGAGAAAGTTTTGGTAGTGTCAATAATGGATCAAAACAGACCCAACATTCTCTTAAACCAAAGCCTGACACAGAGCAAGGCCCTAACTCTCTTCAATTTTAGGAAGGCTGAGAGAGGTGAGGAAGCTGCAAAAGAAATGTTAGAAGCTAACAGAAGTTGGCTCATGAGGATGAAGGAAAGATGCCATCTCCATAACATAAAAGTGCAAGATGAAGCAGCGAGTGTTAATGTAGAAGCTGAAGCAAGTTACACAGATCTAGGTAAGATCATTGATGAAGGTGGCTACACTAAACAACAGATCTGCAATGTAGACAAAACAGCCTTCTGTTGGAAGAATATGTCATCTAGGACTTTTATAGTGGAGAAAAGAAGTCAATGTCTGGTTTCGGAGCTTCGAAGGACAAGCTGACTTTCTTATTAGGAGCTAATACAGCTGGTGACTTTAAGTTGAAGCCAACGTCCATTTCTCATTTCAAAACTTACGCTAAATCTACTCTACCTATGTGCTACAAACTTAACAACAAAGCCTGAATGACAGCACATCTGTTTACAGCATGGTTTATGGAATATTTTAAGCCCACTGTTGAGAGCTAGTGCTCAGGAAAAAAAAAAAAAAATTCCTGTAAATATATTACTGTTCATTGGCAATGGAAGTCGTCATCCAAGGGCTCTGATGAAGATGTAAAAAGAGATTAATGTTTTTTCATGCCTGGTAACACAATTTCCATTGGATCCAGAGGTAATTTTGACTTTCAATTCTTATTATTTAGGAAATATATTTTGTAAAGCTATAGCTGACATAGATAGTGATTTATCTGATGGAACTGGCAAAGTAAATAGAAAACTTTCTGGAAAGGATTCACTATTCTAGATGCCATTAAGAACATTCATGGTTAATGAGAGGAGGTCAACATATCAACATTAACAGGAGTTTGGGAGAAGTTGACTCCAACCCTCATGGATGACTGTAAGGGGTTCAAGACTTCAGTAGAGGAAGTCACTGCAGATGTGGTGAAAATAGCAAGAGAACTAGAATTTAAAGTGGAGCTTGAAGGTGGAATCAATTGCTGTAGTCTCATGACTAAATTTGGATGAATGAGGAGTAGTTTCTTATGATTGAGCAAAGAAAGTGATTTCTTGACACGGAATCCACTCCTGGTGAAGATGCTGTAAACATTGTTGAAATGACAACACAGGTACATTAGTTCATTTTCACTCTGCTATAAATAACTGGGTAATTTACGAAGAAAAGAGGTTTAATTGGCCCACAGTTCTGCATGGCTGGAGCAGCCTCAGGAAGCTTGCAATCATGGCAGAAGGTGAAAAGGAAGCAAGGCACACCTTACATGGTGGCAGGAGAGAAAGAGAGAGAGCAAGGGGGAACATGCCACACTTTTAAACCATCAAAACTCATGAGAACTCACACTCACTATCATAAGAACAGCTCCCATGATCCGAATACCTCCCACCCGGTCCCTCCCCTGATGTATGAGAATTACAATCTGACATTAGATTTGGGTGGGGCCTAGAGCCAAACCATATCAAAAGGATTCTGAATAGTACCTCAACTGAATTGACAAAGCAATGTCAGTGTTTGAGAGGACTGACTCCAATCTTGAAAGAAGTTCTAATTTGGGTAAAATGCTATCAAACAGCATCACATGCTACAGAGAAATCTTTCAAGAAGAGAAGAGTTTATCACTGTGGCATGATTAATTGTTGTCTTATTTTAAGAAATTTCCACAGCTACCCCAACCTTCTGCAACCACCACTCTGGTCAGTCAGCAGCCATCAGCATCAAGGGTAGATCTCCCACTAGCAAAAAGATTACAACTTACTGAAGCCCAGATAACTGTTAGCATTTTTAAGTGAAAAAGTATTTTTAATTAAGATATATACATTGTTTTTTAGACATAAAGCTACCATACATTTAATAGACTACAATATAGTGTAAACATAACTTTTACATGCAATGGGTAACCAAAAAAAAAAAACTGTGACTTGCTTTATTGCAATATTCACTTTTCTGTGGTTTGGAAGCAAATCCACAATATCTCTGAGATACACCTATAATATATTTAATGTGTGAGTGGAAAATAATTGCAAAACTAGAATTCTACGTCTTAAAAAATATGGGCTTCAAAAATGTAGGTGACTCTGAGTAGATCCAGATGTTGTACAGCAATATGCTCAAAAAGTAAAGAGAAGCATGTTCAAATAATTTTTAAATAAGATATTGGTGAGTGAACAAATATAAAATCTTTGACAGAGAAAGGAAGACTCTATGACATTTAAAAACAGCTGGAAAGAACAGTAGCTGGAATTTTTAAATTTACGAGGTAGTTCCCAGAGCAGATTAGTGATAGAAAAAGAACTAGTGAGTTTTCTACACAGTTGAAAGATCACAAAGAAAAAAAGGCTGTAGAAAAATAAACAGAGCCCCTGGAGACTTGTGAAATAATATTAAGCTACCAAAATATATGTAATTAAAATCCCAGAAAGGAGGGGGAGAAGGGGGTAGAAAATATTTAAAGGAATAATGACTGACAACTTTTCAAACAGTGAAAAATATTAATTTACATATTCAACAAGCTCAACACAACCTAACAAAGAATAATCACAAAGAAAGCACATCATAATCAAAGTGTTAAAAGCCAATGATAAAGAAAATATCCTGACAGCAACTAGAGAAAAATGACCCATCACATACAGGAAATACAATGATGTGATTAGCAACTGAATTCTCACAAGAAAGTATGGAGGCCAAAAGGCATTGGAACGACACACTCTGAGCATCTAAAGAATACTAACCTGTCAATTAAGAAATCTTACCCAGTGAAACCACCCTTCAAAAATTAATGTCATTATTTGCAGATGGCATGATTGTTTTTCTGGAATATTCACAACCATGTACAGATTATTAAAATCAGTAAATGAGTTTAGCAGTGTCAGTGGATACAAGGTCAATATGAAAATCACCTTTATTTCTATCAACAAACAAGTCATAAATGAAATGTTTCAAAAATTACATCGTGTACAATCTCACTAAAAATAGTAACCACCTAAAAATAAAGCTATTGCTGCCACAAACAGTGATTCTTCTGAAAATATGAAAAACATGTAAGTTCTCTACACTGAAAAATTATAAAAATGGCCAAGAGAAGTTTAAAAATATCTTATAAATGTAGATATATACTGTAGCAGGGTCAATAATTGAAAGATTTGATGTTGCAAAGATGTCAGTTCTTCCCAAATTGATTTATAAATTAATTGCAATCCCAATCAAAATCGCTGTTGGTATTTGGTGGGAATTGACAGGTGATTTTAAAATTCATATGAAAATATTAAATGCAAAGAATTGCTATGGCAATCTTGAGGAACAGTAAAGACTTACCCTACCAGATATCATCTTATATTAGGGCTATAGTAATTAGGACAGCATTTCAGTGAAAATTTATACAAACTGACTAATACAATAGAATAGTCCAGAAAAGGACTCACACACACATACATAGTTACCTGATTTATGCCCAACACAACACTGACGTGAAGACAGAAAAAAGTATTCATTTCTCTAAATGGCACTGAATCATCTGGATAGTCAAATGGAGAAATGAAAATTGAACCTTGAGCCACTACTTAATACCATATCCAAATCTTAATTGTTGGTCTGCAGATCTGAATGTGAAAAGTAAAACAATAAAGCCTTTAAAGAAACGCACAGGAGAAAATTTTTGTGACTTTGGAGTAGGCAAATAGTTGTAAAACAGACACAAAAAATTCTAATAATCAGAGAAAGACTATTGATAACTCAAGGTGTGTTCATCCAAAGACACCATTAAGGAAATGAAATGCAGTCCACAGAGTTGAAGTAGGTATTTGCAATAGATATTGCTGACAAAGTGTTCTTACCCAGAATGCATTAAAAACCACTGCAAATCAGTAAGAAAAATCTAGGTCATCCAATAGAAATGTAAACAAAAGACTGAACCAATCCTTAACGAAAGAAAATATTTAAATGGCCAAAAAAGTTTTGAAAAAGTGTTCAACTTCATTAGCCATTGGGGAAATTCAATTAAAGCCAGAATGAAATCTCAGGACACTCTTACCAGAATGGTGAAAATGAAAAAGAGAAAATATTCAATGTTGGTAAAGATTTCCATCAGCTGGAACTGTCAAACAATCCCACTGGAAGTATATACGAGTAGAACCATGCTGTGTGGCAGTAACTACTGCTGAGGAACAAATACATATCTTATGACTCAGTAATTTCACTCACAGGTACAAGACCAACAGAAAATAGTGGAAATGTCAACCAAAGTATGTATGCAATAATACTCATAGCAGCCCTATATTTATTAGCCAAAAACTAGAAACTACCCAAATGTTCATCAGCAGTACAATGTATTAATAAATCATAGTATATTCACAAAATGGGACTTTGTGAAAATTAATTTAGTTGCCCATGCTGAGTTCACTGTTATGTATGTACATTATACTTCGTTTAAAAGTTCGTAAAGGATCCATATTATGTGTAAGACTGGTTAACTTTGTACAGGGCGATAAAATCATATCATCTTTGGGGATAATTTCTCAACCAGAATTTTTACTACTGTCAGTTGATTCTGAGTAACTTCTAATATTGCAGGGCTGTACCCTGTGTGTATTGATTTAAGTTATTGATTGTGTCAAACCAGACCACCAGGCCAGCTTATTAGAAAATGCTCTAGCGTGGTACCAAGAGAATCATCATTTTGCTGCATTTCCATGTTTAGAACAAATGCTTCTTTTTCCAGAGTTCCTGGGAACCAAGGAGGAAATACACGAAAGATGTCAACAGGCTGTCTTTAGTTTAACTGAGCTTCATATTAATTGATTTTTCAGTTAGGGTTTTTGTATGACCTTTCTCATTTCCTCCTCACATTGTAACTACTATGTCTTAGTTCTGCAAACCAGAAAATTGAGATTCAGAGTTGTGAGAGATTCAGATTCGCGATGAGACCTTGATCAAGACCACAGAGCTAAATGGTAGGGCAAACACAACAAAATTAATATTTAGCTAAGTACATATTGCTATTTCCACTTTTTTTTTTTTTTTTTTTTATGGAGTCTCACTCTGTCACTTAACCTGGAGTGCAGCAGCATGACTTCGGCTCACTGCAACCTCTGCCTCCCAGGTTCAAGCAATTCTCCTGCCTCAGCCTCCAGAGTAGCTGGGATTACAGGCACGTGCCACCACACCCAGCTAATTTTTTTTTTTTTTTTTCTTTTTTGAGATGGAGTCTCGCTCTATCGCCCAGGCTGGAGTGCAGTGGTGTGATCTCGGCTCACTGCAAGCTCCGCCTCCCAGGTTCATGCTATTCTCCTGCCTCAGCCTCCTGAGTAGCTGGGACTACAGGCACCGGCCACCATGCCTGGCTAATTTCTTGTATTTTTAGTAGAGACAGGGTTTTACCACGTTGGTCAGGCTGGTCTTGAACTCCTGACCTTATGATCTGCCTGCCTCGGCCTCCAAAAGTTCTGGAATTACAGGTGTGAGCCACCATGCCTGGCCAATATTTCCACTTTTAAAAAGCATTAGCACAGCTTGTAATTGCTTTTAAGTACCTACTAAATACAGTTTTAGGTACTTGAAGAAAACGCCTAAGTGTGTCATCAGGTGTCAGACCAGAGGGACCCAAGGATGGAAGAGCCCGTATCTGCTTGTGTCAAGACCAGCTCAGGGATTACTCTTGACCACTCAGACCTTCCAGCTACTTTATGAAAGGGAGCTAGTAGGATTACACACAAGGGAATAAAATGATTTCACCCAGAAATGCCTCCGTGCTTTGGGGAACACACACCATCCATCTGGGGAGAAGGTAGCTACCCAAAAGGAAAAAAAAAGTTCTATTCTAGACACTGTCAGTAGAAGTCATCAGCTGATGGGTAGGAGAATTACATCTACCTTGCATTTTTTTCCCAAACACCCACTCAAAGAAAGTGTCCTCTGAAGTGTGGAAATGAGTCAGGGCATGAATCTCACTTTCCTGATGTGGCCCTAGAACTTCTTAGAGTTTAGAGTAGGACTAGGTGCCCTCAGGAAATCAGTCAGCACTTGCTGGGTGCAGAAAATCCCTTTCTGCGGAGCATCAGGGGTGCAAAGTCACGTGACGGCCCTACAGAAGCTTACCATCCCTGGGAGTGGCCTCCTCTGGTCCTCATGACCAGGAATCCTGATGTTTTTGACATTGCTCCTGTTCGCTCATAGAACTGGCTGAGGTCCAAACCTCAGCCTTGAGTACAGTCCCTGAGAGGAAGTTGTTCTTCATACACAAAGCCCCGGTTTCCTAACATGGTTAGTGATTAGAAAACTTTTTAAAACTCTGAACAATCTCTGAGAGTACCCAGTCAGACAGCCTTACAGCGAGGCTATCAGCTCTCATTCGCATTGACCAAACAACTGTCTACAACCTCTCCCAGCACCAAATAGCTCAGTGAAGACAGCCCTGCTGATGGCATGCTCACTTGAAGTATTTAAAAAAGAGAGAGAAAGAGAAATACTATGGCACAATAGGACTCTCTGTCCTATTGTTTTGTCCAGGGTGTTTGTTTTGTTTTGTTTTGTGTAATGGAGGCTGAATAAGAAAAACCAGGAAACCCACCACTTTTGTTATCACCTACCTCATGTTGAGCTCATGGAATTATCATGACACTATTCCTAAGAAACTACGTTTACTTTATGCTGATTCTGAAGTTCTTATACCAAGTAAATTAAAGACGTTTGAAAACAAAAAGAAAGCAAATGTCCCACCTCAATCCAAAACATTCCAAGATGCACTATACATCCTTGGCTTTAGAACAAACAAGATAATCCCTTTTGAGAAGATTATCAGCAATTTTTTTCTCTTGTGTTTTTCTAACAAAATGGACCACATGGCAAACATGTCTCCAGAAATAACATTAAAATTAAAGGACTAGATTTTAAAATGTAGTTAAGGCAATGCATAGGAAGGGAAACAGCGACAAAGATAGTTATAAAGCCAAGAAGAAACAGGAGAACATTTGAAGAAGGAAAGGGAAGAGGAGAAAATGAAGAAAAGCTGGAAGTGCATGCCAAGGTGTTAGGTTATTTGCCCACATCGACTGACTTAGCAGCTCCAGAGGTGGGACCTAGGAATCTGTGCCCTCCAGGTATTCTGAGACAGGATAACATTTGATAAACAATACACGAAAATGCTCTGTAACCCATGTTTTTAACTTTTTTAAAAGTAGAACTGCCTTTACTCTTTTTCATTCTTCAAAGGCAAATGGGCCATTGATAATGATGACTGATGACACTGAGTAGTTCAGCTCACAGCCACCAATGTAATCAAGAGAGGAAGCCACTGGAGCTGCTCAACCATTAAGCCCAAATCCACTATCAGACTGAAGCCATTATGACTTCCAGTGTAGCCTGCAACATTTGTGTTTCTCTGATATTCACATGAGAATCAAGTTGCCATTCAGGCCTGATTCGCCTGGGGCTTCTAAACGGGGCGGGGCGGGGCGTGGGGGGGGGGGGCAGGGAGTGGCGGTGAGCAAATCCCCTAGCCCTTTCCTTTGTCAGGAAGCTGGATATTCACTGATAGATGAGGTGCTTTTCAAACCCCTGACCCCAGGACAGGGAAGGAGCTGTTATTTCCTGTCCCTCCTACGGTTGGTGTAACTCAATCCTCATTTGTACTCTAGGATGAAAACTTGATCATCTGTAGAGCAATGCCTGAAACCACTGTGGAGCCAGGTCAGTAGATGCCCTGGTACATTGCAGGTTGGAAGGTTATTTCCACGGATCTTGGGAGAGCACCAGATGCAGGCCATTGGGTGTGGTTCAAACTCTCCCATCCCAGGCTCCCTTGGCTGGTTTCAACTAATTCAGCATATTTCTGCAGTATTTGCAAAAATCTCTACACTCAGAGATAGATATTCTCATATATTCTTATTTCAATGAGAATTTTATTGAGACGTCATTCACACACCATAAAATTACCCTTTTAAAAGTGTACAATTCAAAGGGTTTCAGTGTATTCGTAGAGTTGTGCACCCATCACCACTATCCAATTTCAGAGCATTTTCATCGCCCCCAAAAGAAACTTCACACCCATTAGCACTCTTCATTCCCCTTTCTTCCAGCCCCTGGCAATCTCTATACTACTTTCTGATTCTATAAATTTGCTTATTCTAAACATTCCATATAAATGGAATTATAAAATGTGTGGGCTTCTGTAACTAGCTCCTCTCACTTAGCATAATGATTTCAAGGTTCATCTGTGTCGTAGTATGTATAGGTAGTACTTCACTCCTTTCTGTGGCTGAATAATATTCCATTGTGTGGATATACCACATATTGTTAGTCCATTCATCCATTAATGGACATTTGGGTTGTTTCTATGTTTTGGTTATTTTGAATAATGTTGCTATGAAAATTGGTGTACAAATTTTTGTGTTGTTAATTATGTCACATAGATACCTAGGAGTGGAATTGCTGAGTCATACGGCAACTCTATGTTGAACATTTCAAAGAACCACAAACTATTTTAAAAGTAGCTGTACCATCTTACATTCCTTCCAGTAATAAATGAGTGTACCAATTTCTCTGTGTCCTCACTAACATTATTTCTGGCCTCTTTCATCCCATCATTCTAGTGGAAGGTATCTTAGTAGGTTTTGCTTTGCGTTTCCTAATGACCAGTAATGTCAAGCATCTTTTAATGTGCTTAGCAGCCACTTACCTATCTTCTTTGGAGAACTGTCCATTCAAATCTTTTGCCCACTTTTTAATTGTGTTCTTTTTACTCTTCATTTATCAGAGCTGTGTGTATATTACGGATAGAAGTTCATTATCAGATAATTTGCAAATATTTTATCCCATTCCATGAGCTATATTTTCACTTTCTTAAGAGAGTACTTTAAAACGTGAAAGGATTAAATTTTGGTGAAGTGCAATTATCTATTTTGTTGTTGCTTGTGCTCTGGCGCTGTATAGTTAAGGAATCATTGTCCAATTCAAGGTCACAAAGATTTATGTTTATGTTTCCTTCTAGGAGTTTTGCAGTTCTAGATCATACATTTAGTTCTATGGTTGCTTTTTTGAGTTATTTTTTGTGTATAGTACAAGACAGAGATGCAAATTTTTTCTTCACCTGTGGATATCCAGATGTCCCAGCACCTTTCGTTAAGAAGACTATTCTTTCCCCCACTGAATTGCTGACATCCTTGCTGAAATCAATTGACCATAAATGTAAGGGGATGTTTCTGAACTCATAATTCTATTTTTATTGATTTTTATATTTATACTCTGAGAACATTCTACTGTCTTGAATACTGTTGCTTTGTAGTAAGTTTTAAAGTGGGAGTGTAAGTCATTGAACTTTGTTCTTTTTCAAGATTGTTTTAGATATTCTCCATTCTCAGAATTTCCTTGTAGATTTTATGAGTAGCTTTTCAATTTCTGCAATAAAGACAATTTGGAAATTCATAAGGATTGTGATAGATCTGGGATACATTTGGGGAGTACTGCCATCTTTAAAAATATTAAGTCCTCTGATTCATGAACATGGGATGTCTTTCAATTAACTTAGCGATTTTAAAATTATTTTCAGTAACATTTCACACTTTTAGTGTACAAGTCTTGCGCTTCTTAAGTTTATACTATTTTATTCTTTTTGAAGCTATTGTAAGTAGAATTGTTTTCTTAATTTTCTTTTCAAATTTTTCATTGCTAATGTACAAAAATACAATTAATTTTCATGTATGGATCTTGTATCTTGCAAACTTACTAAACTTGTTTAGTAGTCTAAGTTTTAAGTGGATTCCTTAGAATTTTTCATATACAAGACCAGGTCATTTAAGAAAAGAGCTAGTTTTTTTCCCATATGAATCCCTTTTATTTCTTCTGGCCAAATTTCCCTAGCTTGCATTCCCAGTACAATGTTGAATAGAAGTGGTGGGAGTAAACATCCTTCTCTTCTTCCTGATCATAGAGGGAAAGCTATTGGTCTTTGATCATTAATGTTAACTGTGGGGTTTTTTGGATGCCCATTATCAAGTTAAGAAAGTCCTCTTCTATTCCTACTCTGTCGATTGTTGTTGGCTTTTTTTTTTTTTTTTATCTTGAAAGGGTGTCAGATTTTGTCAGACCTTTCGTCTGCATCTATTGAGATGATGATGCAATTCGATCCTTTATTAATATGTTGCATGACATTGATTGATTTTTGGATGTTGATACAGTGTTGCATTCTTAGGATAAATCCCACTTGGTCATGGTGTATAATTATTTTAAAGCTGCTCTGTTCCATGTCCAGTGTTTTGCTGAGGATTTGTATGTCTATATTCATCAGGGATATTGGTCTTTATTTTACTTTTCATATGATGTTTTCATCTGGTGTTGGTACCAGGGTAATACTGGCTTCCTAGGATGAATTGGCAAGTGTCCTTTCCTTTTCTACTTTTTGAAATCGTTTTTTGAAGGATTGCTGCTCATCTTTTTTAAATGTTTGGTGGAATTCACCAGTAAAACCATCTGGGCATGGGCTTTTTTTTTTTTTTTTTTATTTTTTGGGAAATTTTTCGACTACTATTTCAGTGTCTTTCTTTATTACAGCCCTATTCAGATTATCTATTTCTTCTTGATCCAGTTTTGGTTGTCTTTCTAGGAATCTGTCCCTTTCAACTAGGCTATTTAATTAGTTGGCATACAATTTTTTCATAGTGTACCCTTATAATCCTTCTTATTTCTGTAAGGTCCCCTCTTTAATTCCTGATTTTAGTTATTTGAGTCATTTTTCAATTTTTGATCAGTCTAGTGAGTGCTTTGCCAGTTTTGTTTATCTTTTCAGAGAAGAGAACCTACATTTGGTTTGTTGATTTTCTCTACTTTTTTCTGTTCCCCATTTTATCTGTTTCTACTCTGATCTTAATTATGTACTTCCTTCTGATATCTGGCATTTAGTATTCTCTTCTTTTTTAGTAAGTCATTTAAGATCTTTTTTTGTAATACATTCATTTATTTCTCTAATTTTTTCTCTATGTATAGCATAAGCTTGATATATTGTGCTTCCATTTTCTTTAATCTTACAGTATTTTTAATTTCTCATTTAATTTCTTCTTTCACCCATTTGATATTTAAGAGTAGACTGTTTAATTTTCACATATTCATGACTTTCCTAAATTTTCTTCTTTTTTTGATTTCTAATTTCATTTCATTGTGATCAGAGAACATATTTGTATGATTTCTCTCTTTTTTAGTGTATTAAGCATTGTTTTATGTCTTCACATATAGTCAACCCTGGAGAATATTCCATGTGCAGTTGATAAAAATGTATATTTCACTGTTCTTGTGTGGAGTGTTCTGTATATGTTAGGTCTAACCTGAATGTCAAACTCACAATGCCTACAATCCAGTAAAAAATCACCAAGCATGCAAAGAAGCAGGAAAATATAAGCAACAGGAGGAGAAAAATGAATCAATCAAAACAGATCCAGAACAAACACAGAACAAGAATTAACAAGCAAGGACATGAAAACATTTATTATGACTATTCTATAAGGTCAAGATGCTAGAGGAAAGATCAAGCATGTTGAATAGAGACATAAAAGAGATTTTTTAAGGTAAAATAACGAATTGAGATAAAATCATCTATATCTTGGATTTAAGAAAACACATTAGATTGTATTATGGCAAATTCACATTACAAAGAAAAGATTAGTAAACTTCAGCCGGGCACCGCGGTTCACACCTATAATCCCAGCACTTTGGGAGGCCAAGGTTGGTGGATCACCTGAGGTCAGGAGTTCAAGACCAGCCTGGCCAACATGGCAAAACCCCATCTCTACTAAAAATACAAAAATTAGACCAGCATGGCAGCAGACACCTGTAATCCCAGCTACACGGGAGGCCGAGACACAAGAAGTGCTGGAATCCGGGATGTGGAGGTTGCAGTGAGCTGAGATTGCACCACTGTACTCCAGCCTGGGCAACAGAGCAAGAGAAAAGAAAGAAAGAAAGAAGGAAGGAAGGAAGGAAAGAAGGAAAGAAAAGAAAAAAGAAAAGAAGGAAGGAAGGATGGAGAGAGGGAGGGAGGGAGGGAAAGAAAGAAAGAAAGAAAGAAAAGAAAAGAAAAGAAAAGAAAAGAAAAGAAAAGAAAAGAAAAGAAAAGAAAAGAAGGAAGGAAGGAAGGAAGGGGGAAAGAAAGAAAGAAAGAAGGAAGGAAGGAAGGAAGGAAGGAAGG
>NC_045448.1:102422708-102422774 GCF_002776525.5 Piliocolobus tephrosceles
AAGGAGAGAGGGAGGGAGGGAAAGAAAGAAAGAAAGAAAGAAAGAAAGAAAGAAAGAAAGAAAGAA
>NC_045448.1:102422784-102494602 GCF_002776525.5 Piliocolobus tephrosceles
GAAAGAAAGAAAGAAAGAAAGAAAGAAAGAAAGAAAGAAAGAAAGAAGGAAGGAAGGAAGGAAGGAAGGGGGAAAGAAAGAAAGAAAGAAGGAAGGAAGGAAGGAAGGAAAGAAAGAAAGAAAGAAAGAAAGAAAGAAAGAAAGAAAGAAAGAAAGAAAGAAAGAAAGAAAGAAAGAAAGAGAAAGAAAGAGAGAGAGAAAGCATTATTAAACTTCAAGACATGGCAATAGAAAGTACCCAAAATGAAGCAGTGAGAAAAGAAGATTGAAAAAATGAGCAGAACATTAATGAATTGTAGAACAATGTAAAACATCCAAATATATGTGTAATGGAAGTCCCCCAAGGGGGGATTGGGAGAGAGGAATTAATAGAAAAAAAATTTGAATAAATAATGGCTACAAACCCCCTAAATACAGTAACTGCAAGCCCACAGATCCAAGAAGGGCAACAAGCCCTAATGCAAAAACTATGAAGACTATACTAAGGTACATAACAATCAAATGCTTACAATACATGCTAAAGAGAAAATCTTAACGGTTGCCAAAGAACAGCAAAAAAAAGAAAAAAGAATGGCAGCAGATTTCTCATTAGAAACAATGCAAGCCAAAAGACCCTAGATCAATATCTTTAAAGTGCTAAAAGAAACAATTCTAGATCTATAAAACTTTATGCAGCAAAAATATTTTTCAGAAATGAAGATAAAATGAAGTCACTTTCAGACATCTATAAACTGAAATCATTTGTTACCGGCAGACCTGCACTATAAGAAATGTTGAAGGAAGCCCTCCAGATAAAAAGGAAATTATAGCAAATGGAAACATGAGGCAGGCAAATCGCAAGGTCAGGAGATTGAGACCATCCTGGCTAACATGGTGAAACCCCGTCTCTACTAAAAATACAAAAAATTAGCCGGGCGTGGTGGCAGGCACCTGAAGTCCCAGCTACTCGGGAAGCTGAAACAGGAGAATGGCGTGAACCCGGGAGGCAGAGTTGCAGTGAGCCGAGATCACCCCACTGCACTCCAGCCTGGGTGACAGAGCGAGACTCCATCTCAAAAAAAAGAAATACAAAACAACAGAAGTGGTAACACATAAGATATTTTTATTATTTAAAATATTTCAAAACAGCAAAATTAAAAATGTATTGTGGGTCTTATAACATATGTAGAAGAAAAATGTGCAGCAATAATAACACAAGACCAAGAAGGGAAAAAATAAAAGCATTATAAAGTTCTTATATCATACATGAAGCAGTATAATATCACTTGAAATTAGTCTGTAATAAGTTTCAGATGTGCACTGTTGCGCTCTCCCTGGCATAGATCAGTTGGGAAGCTCTGTGATACATTGCCAATAGATTGATCATCTTAAAGCCAAATGTTCCACCCATTCGATGCTAGAAATTAAAATAGCTCCTCATAGCCATGCCACTGATATCTTCAGTCTTTAACCTATATTTTCATTCTTATCTGCCAAGATATGCTTTACATTCCCTGGGAAGAAATTAACTTCTGTCATCTAGGCTTCCTGGACATTTCTAGGAACTACAGTAGACAATCAGGAACGTGTGGGATGGGTGTGCACAAAACCTTGCAAACCAGTTGCATGCAATGTATGCAATGGGGTTCTGAGATCAAGAACTCAGAATACGTGTATTTGTATAAAGAACTCTAAAAGTGGAAATCTAATCTCCTTGGAAAGAGGTGAATTTTTTTTTCAAATAACTGGTAATCACCTCTTGAACATTTAAATTTTACTTCTCTTTTAACTGTGTTATTTCAGCATTTGTTACAATTTTGTGCATCATCATAGCTCCCTGCCAGCTCATAAGCTCCTAATGGTAGGATCCCTGGATTTCCTCAATGCCCACTATGTCTACACAAACAAACTCATCTGAGCACCAAAAAGTCCAGTAGGCAAAGTGCTGACTGTGGAAAAAAAGCTGGGGTGGAAGGAGAGGCCATGGTCCCTGCAAAATGGAATAGGAGCAGTGTCACAACACGCTCATCATGCATATGTATTGAATGAAAACATTTTCCTGTGCAAACTGATTAACAGAGAAACTTAGTAAAGAAGTGTTGGTCTGGATTGGATGCGGTCAGAGAGTTGAAGATACGGTATCTGGAAAGGTATTTGGAAGCCATCTAGTCAAACTCCCACCACCAATAACATGTTTTACTTGCCAATCCCATGGATGTCACATAACTGATTAAAGTTAACACACGGTAATCCAGGTGTCACCACTGACTTTGCCAAGGTCCAACTCAAAAAAAAGAGAAAAGTGTATAAAGAATACACACAACACACATTTATATATAAACACACATACATATACAAATATAATGAAAATATATATTCAATGAGCTAGATATTTAATGAGTTAAATATATATAGATAGATATTTAATGAGGTAAATATATATACATTTAATAAAATGGCATTGTTTTTCTGATTATAAAATGATGCACTGAAAAACTTCATGAAATGCAGAAATGTTTAGTAAAGAAGAAAATAAAAATCACCAAAAGGTCCTCCATCTAGAGCAGGCCATGTTGTAAATGCCAGCAAAATCCTTTCCTGTATTGCTTTACTTTTCTAAAAACCATTGTGAAAATTCCTTCTACCTTTTCACTTAGCAGAAGGTCAATGAGAAAATGGGTGCTCCTGATTGGACACTGTGGTGGATTTAAAGGGGCTGCAAATTCATTGTCACTTTCGCCTTTGAAAGAGGGACTTTGTTTTCCTCCGGGCTTGAATTTGGTGTTTCTGCTTTACCCATAGAGGGCAGAGGAAGGGATGTTAGACTAGCTCCGCACCAGCACCTCACAAAGGTTGAGCAGCTTCCATGTCTACACTTTTAGGAGCCCCAAACTACCGTGTAAGGAATAGGCCATCCGACTGGAGAGAATGCAGAAAGACCATATAGAGAGGCCAGGAGACAACATGGGCAGAGAGGCCCAGTCATCGCGGCGTGCTATCTGAGCCCAGCCTCCCCACTGTCTCACCAAAGCACCAGACATGTGAAGGCACCATATGGAAACTCACCAGCCCAAAGAAGCATCCACAGGACTGCAGCCCCAGGCCACATCATGTGGAGCAGAACTGCCCACAGAACCATGAGGAAAGAGAAGATGGTTGTTGTTTTACTGGATTGAGGGTAGGGGAAGAGGTTGTTACACAGCAACAGATCACAAGACAGCTAGCAAAATTCTTAATATTTGAACTTCTTCGAGAGGTACCAAAACTAAACCCAAGGAGTAAATCCTAAATTATATTGCAAAGCTAGAAACCATGTGCTGGTCATCACTGACAAGATGAAAAGAACATGGGATTCAAAGTGGCACTACTGGGGCAGAGCTCCTCGGGACTGAGCTACCAAGACGTTCGACTGGAATAAGTCCCTCGACCTGTTTGCTCCTCCCTCCTCTCATCATAAAAGAAGGGCATTGTTGACATCAATTTTAGGGTTTTAAGAAAGGGTGAATGAAACTTTATAAAGGGAGTTTTTTTTTTTTTTTTTTTTTTTTTTTTTTTAACTGCATAAGGTAGGGTTGCTTTTTGCCTCTTCTCTTCTTTGAGCTTAGAGATTTGTTGACCATAAATGGTGGCTGTCAAATGAGTATGGTATTGTCTCCTAGTTTGGAAAGGCAAGAGGAATTCAGACATAGGTTTAAGAGGCAATATTTTATCTATTTGGCATCCAAGAAAGAGCCATGAGGGTAGCTCTCGTGTATTCAGAGGTTTAAGTGATTTCACTGAGGTTCTGTGAAAATGCAGAGTAAGGGGTGACTAAAGCAGTGGAGAAGGCACATGGGCTTCTGAGAAGCCACCAGTGCATCCCTGTCAATCATCATCAGTCTCCTCTAAACTGGAGGTTGAGGGAAGGGAGGGAAGGAACTCATCACTGAGATTTTTCAGAGACAAATGATTAAATCCTTGCTCCTATTCCATTTTGCAGGGGCCATGGCCTCTCCTTCCACCCCAGCTTTTTTTCCACAGTCAGCACTTTGCCTACTGGACTTTTTGGTGCTCAGATGAGTTTGTTTGTTTATTTGTTTGCCTATCATCCATCTCCCCCAGTAGAATGCAGGCTACATGAGAATAAGAATCTTGTCTATGACGTTCACCTTATTGTACCCATGCTCCCTAGAATGATGCCTTGAACCCTCACGAAATATCTGTGGAATGAATAACCTCATGAAATATCTGTGGAATGAATAAATGCTGACACTTTCTTTCTCACACGCTTTGGCCCCAGACCTACTGCAGCAGAAGTAGAGCCTTGGGAATCTGCCTTTTACTGAGCTTTGCGAATAGTTGATCCCCTGGCTCATAATGCCTGGATTAAATGAAAACATTTGAGAAAAATGAGAACAGGGAAAAGGCATCGTGGTATTCCAGACCCAAGGAGAAAGGGAGTTTCTATACCCACAGCCCCAGGAACTGTTTGCATTTGACTCAGCTCAAGCTCGGAACTGGCCGGAAGTGCCTGCAGTCAGTAGGCTGTGAACACATCTTCCCTAGACAGGAAGGACTTCTCAGCATGATATTAAACTCAGAGATGGTAAAGGAAAATTTCTCATAGTTTCAGCTACATAAAAATGAAAACTTCTGCACAGAAAAGACAACTTGGGAAAAAAAAAAAAAAAAACCCTAAGTTTGGCAAATAAATGAAAACTTAGGGAAAAATATTTGCAACATATATTACCAATCAAGTTTTAAAGTTTACAATAAATAAACAATTCTCACAAATCCAAGAGAAAATACTGCAAAAGACATGAACTAAACAGTCCACAGAAGAAAAAAGAAAGAAGCAAAAAGCACAGCCAATGAACGTGAAAAATATGTTCAAGATCAGTAATAACCAAAGAAATGTGAATTAAGATAATAGAAAAATGCCATGTTTCGGGACAGACTGAAAGATTTGTAATATTCCAGTAAGTGAGGCATAAGAAACCAGGCACATCTATTATAAGTGCAAACTATAAAAATCTGTTTTGGAGGATAAAGTGTTAAACTTTTAAAACCCATATTCTATTTATGGGCCTAGCAATATTATTTCTAGTTTATCCTAAACAGATAATTGCCCAAGTAAACAGTGCTATATGTAAAGCGTAAGAATTTTTTTCTTTCTTTTTTCTTTTTTTTTTTTTTTTGAGACAGAGTCTTGCTCTGTCACCCAGGCTGCAGTGCAATGGCACAATCTCAGCTCACTGCAACCTCCATCTCCAGGGTTCAAGCAGTTCTCCTGCTTCAGCCTCCCTAGTAACTGGGATTACAGGCACAGGCCACCACACTTGGCTAATTTTTTTGTATTTTTATTAGAGATGGGGTTTCGCCATGCTGGCCAGGCTGGTCTCAAACTCCTGGCCTCAGGTGATCCACTCACCTCAGCCTCCCAAAGTGCTGGGATTATAGGCATGAGCCACCACACCCGGCCAAGTATAAGGATTTTAAACATCATTTGCAATTTTGAAAAATATGGACCAATTCTAAGGGCCCATTGTGGAGGATGTATAGTCCAGGTGCTTCCTTGGAAGATGGCCCTTGGCAGCCACTGATCTAGGAGAGGACACCAGCACCCTGGGGTTCAACCAGGGTGAATCTCACGCCTCCTTCTTGGCACATTAAGGCATGGCATTTCTCCCTCTTCCCTCACAAGAGGTTGTAAAGCCTGGTGCTACTACAAAAACCATTTTGCCACCATAAAGGGGAATAATCTTCAAACAAAACCAACACACAGAGGAGGAGACATAGAAGGAAATGCCAAATACTATGCCAGTAGTATGGAACCCACTCAGAAGCCGCTCTTTCTTTGAACTTCAGTTACATGAGATGGTAAATTTGTTTAAGCCAGTTTGGGCCACTTTCTGATACTTTCAGCCAAAAGCTACATGATAAAGCCATCACCAGGGAACTGAATACATAAATTATGACACAACCTTACAATAAAATGCCATGCAAGTGGCATTTATTCAAGAATAAAATGCCATGCAAGGGATTTTTCAAGGAAGTATGCTCTATATTCAGCACCATGCATAGATGTCCATTAGGTGTCGTTAACAGAGGAAAATGTTAGATGATATGTCTGATATCACCCCATTTAGTTAAAAAGGCAAATTGAGCTACACAGAGATATAAATTTGATATAAATTAGAATCAGAGGGGAAGAGGGAGCTTTTATTTCTTCCTTTACGTACTTCTGATTTTTGAGGTTTTAGCAGTAAGTATTCCTTAATTTATGTATGTAAGTATACAGATATATTTCAGCTTTAGAGCTCTGAAGTACTCTTGGTAGCATCATTTTAAAAATCATGACATAACACATACTGATGCCTTCAAATATCTTTGTGGTTTTTCTTTTTTTTACATAAGATCAATTTGCGTAAGGTTATCCCTATTTAACTTTTAATCCTTTTTGCCAGTTCCATGTCTATCTTGAAAAAGAATGTGTCTTAAGCTCTAGAATAAAATAAATAAGAGCTACCTCTTAGATATACACCTTCCTCAAGCCACACCAACCCTCATGCCTGAGATTCCCACCCAGAAAATAAAGACAACCATGGTATCTCTTCATGAGTGTCATAAGGGAGGGGTGAACACAGGTGTTCAAAGTCTCCAGCACAGGGCCCGGCACAAATGGCTCATCAGTGGTAGTTTTGGTTGTTATTCAATGTCCTCAGAGTAAAGCGGCCCCTTCTGGACATTTATTTTTGCTTGGAGGTTCAGTGAACCTTACCCTGGCTTTCTGTCTCTTCAGACACCCTAGAAGGAGAAACAATTCCCTGGGGCCATCTCTGGGCCTTCTGGCTCTGGAAATGACACGGTCACAAGCTACAGGCCCGGGGAAGCCAGGGAGGGCCCTTTGAAACCTTCCACTCCTTGACTCCAGCAGCTGAGAGGGAACTTGGCAGTCCTCTGGCCAATGTAATCATCTTTCACATTAGTCGAGACAAATGCCTTGGAATTTTCCTTACACTGGGTGTCACCTCCCATTTTCGATAAGAAAGGATACAAGTGAAGAGCTGCCAGTGGTGGAGTCTTGGGCCAGGTCCCTGGATACGTCGGGCTACTTTCATTTTCCAGATATGGGAGAAGAGAAAAGTAGGCCAGGCCAGGGCTGCAGTGTCCCCAAGAGGTCAGCCGCTCCAGGCTCTGAGTCTTGCTTCTGGGCTGCCTTCCAGCCGCACTCCATTCCAGTTTGCAGTAATGAATGTTACGCACACACACCAACACACACACATACACACACACACACATACACACACACAGAGGCAATGATTTTTTTTAGGAGCCTTCAATGAAGTTTTAAGTTGTTGACAATCAGTGTTGGTCATCAGGCCAGCAATTCTTCTGAGTGAAATGTTGAACAAGGCTGGGCCTCGAAGCTATGCAGATGTATGGCTTCCTGAAAGCCACACCTCTGTGTGTGCCTGGGTAACTTTCAGGAAGCCGTACATCTGTGTGTGTCTAGGTAACCTAAGAAATAGTACTATGATTGTGATCAGTGTGCCACAGAGACTTAGGAAAGATAGGAAACTCCTTACAGAATTTTCACTTAAACAGGTAATGTCCTCTTGAAAATGTTATTAAGTACAAACGAAACAAATGTTCAAGGTGCACCTACCTGACACATCAGGGGAACTCAACAAATATTTCTGGAATGACAGAATTGTCAACTTTGCTCTGTGGTCTCGAGCAAATGACTTGCCTTGGTTGGGTCCCAGTCTCCTTTCTGAGAATAGAGGTTATCACACCTCCTCCGTGGGTGGTGAAGGCTGAGGAAAAACTCTTTGTCCAGGAGAGGTGTGTTGCAAATAGGAGAGCAGATTTGGGGGAGGTGGCCAACCTTGGCACCTACCTGGGCTCGCAGAAGCCAATGGGAGGTATGAGATAAACTGCCCAGGGACCTCCCCAACCGCCCTTCCATCTTATCTGCCCTGTAGCCACGTCCTCCCCTGCAGTCAGACTGCTTATCAGGGGCTGGCACCAGGCACAGCCAACATTGTGCTTTGATTTCTGCCAAGTTTCATCTGCGGAAGGCGTTTCCAGCCCCTGCACCTCCTTAGCCAAAGTTTGCCCTTTAAAGTCAATCTCCAGTCACACACCTCCAGGAAGCCTTCAAACCTCACTCCAGAGCCGCCTCCCTCCCTCCTCCATCCTCCCCTATGCCTGCTGCCCCCATGCTAAGGCAGCAGGCTGCATTCCCCGGGCATTGCCCTGACAGGAGGGCAGGTGCAGGCTGGAGTCCAGAAACCAGCATAGCCACCAAGCTGATTTTTCAAAATGTAAATCCTAAAAACCTTGACTTTTAAGTCTGCCACTTGAGAGAGAAGAGTTTTCGTTTTATTTTTGCTTTTACTTATTGGAACTCTAGAACATATCCTTGTATATCAAGAGCCTGGAGCATAAGGTTATGCCATAAACCAGAGAGTTCCTGTTCAAGGGAAGTACATGTTTGAACCAGCACATAACACAATGAATACTGAGGGCAGAAGACTAGGGTTGGGCCAGAAATGGAACTTAGGGAGCAGGGGGCATGAGAAAAGGAGGAAACTGTGTTGATTTCCAGACTCAAGCCAAGGAGACTGCAAACCTTGGATTGAAACCCACCTACACAATGGAACATGTGGATGGGCGACAAGGGGGTTGGCGGCGGGTGGGGGAGGGAGGGATACCTGAGGGAAGTCTCACGGTTCGAATCACCCCAGCAAGCTACAGAAGGGTTTTGGAAAGTTCCTGGGCTATTCCTACAAAGCACATGCCCCATGGGCCCGGGAACAAGGCAGGACACATAGAAATCAACAGCACAAGGTGTAGTGACCAGGTCCATATCACTGAGCAGCTCCCATTGTGGGCAGCAATGAGAGAAGAGCGGAGAAGGGGCAAGGCAGAGAATCTTGAGCTCTTTCAAGCCTTAAGTAACCATATGTAGGACTGAGAGGACCTGAGTGATCCTGAGATGGTGTATTAGTCTGTTCTCACACTGCTAATAAAGACATACCCAAGACTGGGTAATTTATAAAGGAAAGAGGTGTAATGGACTCACAGTTCCACATGGCTGGGGAGGCCTCACAATCATGGCAGAAGGCAAATGAGGAGCAATGTCATGTCTTACATGGCTGCCATGGCTGTGGGCAAGAGAGTGTGTGCGGGGGAATTGCCCTTTATAAAACCATCAGATCTCGTGAGGCTTATTCACTACCCTGAGAACAGTATCGGGGAGACTGCCCCATGATTCAATTATCTCCACCTGGCTTCACCCTTGACACATGGGGATTATTAAAACTCAAGGTGAGAGTTGGGTGAGGACACAGCCAAACCATACCAGCTGGAAAAAACTGAATTTTTCCACCATAAGCAGAAGTAGGGATTCACGAGCTAAGTTAAGATCAATTATAGAGAAAGAAAGTCCCATTTTAGTGTAATTATGACTAAATGTCACACTGCTATCTTCATGCTGGCCCCTTACCTTCCCTGGATGACCAACCACCCTAGTTTGCCCAAGACTGTCCTGGTTTTAGGATTGAATGTCCTGCAGCCCAAGAGATTCCTCAGGCCTGGGCACACTGGCATGGTCAGTCACCCCACCTTCACCTGGCACCAATGCATCATCTGTCCAGGATGCCCTGGGGTTGTTTTGTTTTGTTTTGAGATGGAGTGCTGCTGTGTTGCCCAGGCTGGAGTGCAGTGACTCGATCTGGGCTCACTACAACCTCTGCCTCCTGGGTTCAAGGAATTCTCCTGTCTCAGCCTCCCGAGTAGCTGAGATTACAGGTGCCCAAAACCAGGCCCGGCTCATTTCTTGTATTTTTAGTAGAGACAGGGTTTCCCCATATTGGCCAGTCTGGTCTTGAACTCCTGACCTCAGGTGATCCGCCCACTTCAGCCTCCCAAAGTGCTGGGATTACAGGCATGAGCTGCCGTACCCGGCCATCCCTATTTGATTTTAAGTGAAGTGAGGAAAGGGACCATGTGACGTTCAGACTGTTCATTCAACCAGCAAAAGTGATTGCAGTTTCCCTGCACTGAATTCTGAAGGACGAGACTGACTCTTAAGCAGATAATTAAAGTACACTGTGATAAAGGGGAATGTAAATCAATGCAACAAGCGAACACTGCACACCTACCAGAATGGCTAAAATTCAGAAGATGGGCAAGAACAAATATTGGCAAAGATGTGGAGCAACTGGAGCTCTCTGCACTGCTGGGGAGAATGCTCAGTGCTGCAGCTACTCGGGGGGAGACGCTGGCACTTTCATATAAAACTAAACATACACCCGTCTTTGACTCAGTAGTTCCATTCCTAGGTGTCTACTCAAGGGAAATAAAAATATCTGCCTATGAAACAGCTGTGCTGCAGAGTAGGCTTAAGGATAATAGCCCAAACTAGAAAGTGCCCAAGCTGCAAGAGAACTGGTAAACCAACTGTGGCACAGTCACACAGTGGAATAGTGCTCATCAAGAAAAGGGATGATCTACTGACGCACACAACATGAATGGATCCCAGAACATCATTCTGAGTGCAAGCAGCTAGACACACACAAGCACGTACTCTGTGCTCCATGTATATGAAGCTCCAGGAAAGACCATCAAATCTATAATGATAGAAATCAAACCAATAATTTTGTAGGACTGGGCTAAGGGGAAATTGACCAGGAAGGGGCACAAGGGAATCTTTTGAGGGGTCAGAAATATCCTATATCTTGCCTGTCGTGGTTATTACACAGGTATACACATTTTTCAAAATTCATCAAACTGCACACTTAAAATGGGTGCATTTTCTTGTTTGTGAATTAGAACAAAATAAGTTGACTTTTAAAAATCAGATTGAGAAAATAAAACAAGACCTGAGAAGCACTACAACACACAAGCGCACAAAGTACCCGAGGGGTGAAGGAAGCCTTAGCAGCTGCACAGGGACTGAAAAGTCAGAAGGGGCTGCTCTGGACAGAGAAGAGGACAAAGCGCATGGCAGAGGCCAATAGCATGTGCAAAACATGCAGGGAAAAAAGCAGACGGGGCTCCAGGAAAGGCACAAGTTCGGGGGAGGGTGGTGGCCACTGTTAAAAAAAAAAAAGGAGAATAGAAAGGTAGGTCTCAGCGAGTTTGGGAAATGCCTCTATGTCCTGCAAAGCACGCTGGACTCTGCCTCTGAGCTCGCATTGCTCGACCACAGTGTGCTGACTCACTGAGAGCAGCTGGGCAGTGTGGCACAAGTGAGGTGCTGCTGGTTAGGACTCCTCCAGGTGCTCCCTGCAGTGCCTCTGCCCAGTACATGCAGTCCCCTAGTCCCCTTAAGCAGGGATTAGGGGCCGTGAGCACTCCGGGAAGGGTGCTGCCCTCTGAGTGGGATCTGCCCCACACCGCAGGGGGACAAAGGCTCAGGGGCTGTGCTTGATAACAGGTTGTTAATTTTTTCTCCCACAGAAGACTCTGTTGGGAGAGATCTGTGCTTCAGAAAGATACTCTCTCTAGGAAGCTGGGAGAGGGTTGGAGTAGCTGAAAGTAGAGGCAGGGAGACCAGTTAGCAGCTGGAACAACCGTCCCCGGGGCTTGATGAAGGGGATCTAGGCTAAGGCAGTGGAGAGGGAGGGAAAATGTATATTTAACATGCTTCAGAAAGCAGATGCAACAGCACTGAGAAGTTGGGAGAAGCTGTGAAGCATTGACACGGTGAGGGCTCAGACCACCCCTCAAGCAGGAGAACAGGGAGGGCCGTGGGAGTGGGTGGCATCACGTCAACCCACTATCAGCAGTGCCCATGTTCCTGATCTTCTCTGCCCCTTACCAAAGTCATTGTGACTTTCCTCCGGGTCCTCTACACCATACATTCATGTTACATGAGGCTTCCCAGAAATATACCCTCTTCTTCCCAAGTGCACCCTCTTCCTGCCCCCATTACTTCCTCCTCTCCTCAACCACAAAATGAGGGCATGATAGCAGGGAAGAGAGGTACCCTAGGGCAGGAGAGCCTCTCATGGCCCCATTAGGCCTTCCCCTCCACTCTCCATGTCCATGACTGGCTCAAAATTTCTCTGTGCACTCCGGGCTGCATGCACATAGCCTACTGTCTCTAAATAAGTCCAACAAAAAGGTCCACCCTCATGATGGGCAATGAGCCCTATCCATTAGAAACAAGCCACTCTGTAGGGGCTTCAGCTCCATGGCTCTTGCTTCAGGGTGGTATGAATAAAACACGGCACATGGAAATCATATCACCAGACTCTCCCAGCTCAGAGATTCCTGGAAGCGAGTTCAGAGTGCACACAGCCCCATCGCTCTGTCTACACCATTATTAGCCAGGCTTCCTCGTGGGGTTGCTAAGAATTGACAGAAAGTTCGGAATATTGACCATGTGTGACTTTAATCATACGTTTGCAATAAAATGAAGCTCTTTCCCTGAGAGCAAGGAGGCAGCTAGGCCAGTAGCAGAAAGACACAGTTCAAAGTTACGGTCTAGAGCAGTCCAACACAAACACAGCCTCCTCGGAGTCTTACTGCAGAGCGTTTTTGTTGCGGGAATGGACACTCAAGCCACACATCTGGTAAATGATTCCCGAAGAAGAGATGGGGTTGGGAAAGAGAAGATAAAAAGCAGGCTGCACATGTGTTAGCCAAGCGTGGCATGACTCAGCGATCACCCTGGCTTCTCAGAAAGAACAGGCCGTTCATCCCCTTGACTCAGCATTTCTCACTTCTAAGCAGCCTCAGCCTGCAGTCACCCAGGGACCCCAGCCACAGAGCAGGCCAGCACACCGTGTACTCTCAGACCCTGTCCTCAGATGCCGTCCTCCATCAGACTTGAGGCCCCGCCTGGCTGACAGAGAGGCCACAGCCCTACAAGGGAGGGTCTCCTACTCCAAGCAGGAACAGAGCACTCCTGAAGGAGCGTGTCTGCAACACAGCAGTGCCCCCACCCTGGCCAGATACCTGTGAGCTGGAGGGGGCAGCCACTCGCTCTTGGGAAGCCTAACTCTCCCTCTGGAATGTTTTCACTTTCTTCCTCCTTTCCCCGAGGCTAAATGAGCCATCAGAGGCAACCCGCAGCCCAGGCACAAACACCTTTGCTGGGTGGTGGATGACAGGAACTGGGTCGAGAACTGGGCTGAGAATTAAGAAAACTTCAAATTTTCTGAGCTCACAGTTTTATCTGTTGGAAAATAGCGGGCTTATCTTGTCAGGAAAAGGGAGGGATAAAACAGTCCGTAGATACTCAGGGCGTCTTACTTATCACACAATTCCTTTTAGAAATATGTTGACCGGTTTCCCGGACTGAGGAGTCCTTTGCATGCCAGAGCTTCTCAGGGCAGCCAAAGTGGCAGAATCAGGAAGCAGTCTGCGAGGGCTAAGACCTCAGAGCCAGGGTGGAGCCTCCACTTACTAAAGACCTTGGGCAAACTATTTAGCCTGTCAGTGCTTCAGTTTCCTCATCTGAAAAGAGGAATGATGCATAATGATGGAACCCAACGCACAGGGTCCCTGTGGGGCCCACTCGCTTGCTCATGCACTCCTGAGTACCTACTGTGTGCAAGCACAGTTCTAGGGGCTGGCCCATCAGTGAGCAAAACCACGTGGATTCTGACCCTAGTGGAGAATGAAGGGGGTTAAATAGAGCAGGGGCTCGGTGGGCTGGGGCTGGAACTAGGGGAAGGCAAGCAGGTGCCTAAGGCCCCAAATTTAAGGGGCATGCACGCTGTGGGCACCTGCACGGCCCCGAGAACAACACCGTGGCCACCTGGGACCAGGTTGGGGTAAAGATGGAAGAGTCAGAAAAGTGCTTGATCAAAGCAGGTAAAGTGCTCAGTGCAGTGCCTAGGAGACTGGCCCTCAGTTAAGTATCAGCTGCTTGTAAGAGCATTAGGAAACAGAGGAGGCAGAAGAGAACTCCAAAAAGAAAATGTAAACTCTCAGAAACTTCAGCAGGATGGGCCATTTAGAGTTGGGGCAAACACCTGGACACCCCTAGAACTCTGGTTGCCAACTCAAGCTGGTTGCCATCTGAGCTCAGCTGAAAACAAATCAAAACAGAAACGTCGATGCTGGAGCAGCAGCAGCCCTGGAGATATTGATCTGGGCGGCCTTGGATGGGGCCCCAGCATCACGTTTAAGACGCTCCTGCCAGGGGATCCTAGGGCGCTATGTGCCAAGCCTCATTTCCCCCTCCCCGAATCCTACAGGCTCAGGACTACTCTTATCCCCATTCGCAGATGAAGAATCGGAAACCTCAAGATCTGTCGCCCGGGCTGGAGTGCAGTGGCACGATCTCAGCTCACTGCAAGCTCCGCCTCCCGGATTTACGTACGCCATTCTCCTGCCTCAGCCTCCCGAGTAGCTGGGACTACAGGTGCCTGCCACCTCGCCTGGCTAATTTTTTGTATTTTTAGTAGAGACAAGGTTTCACCGAGTTAGCCAGGATGGTCTTGATCTCCTGACCTTGTGATCCGCCCGCCTCGGCCTCCCAAAGTGCTGGGATTACAGGCGTGAGCCACTGCACCCGGCCTTCAAGATCTTATATAAATTTCATGCTGTCTGTCTGCTGCAGCATACACAATCACTAATGTTTTCAGTGGACATGTTAAGTTACCAGGAAAAGATTAAATGTATACAATGAGCTCTGCTTAAGAATGTGTGGGTGTGCTAAGTTTTCAGAAAAGGTTAAATGTGTGCCATCAGCTCTGCTTAAGAGGGCAAGCCATGGTGAAATTGATTCTGTAAAGATTAATGTGCAAAAGTTTCTAAAGTTGAGTGTTCCGAGCAGTAAGCTCTGATTCCTGGAAATTTTAATTTACAGAACATTCTTCAGCGATGCTCAAGAAGTGAGATGTGTCTGCTCCGTAAAGATGAGTCAGTAGTAGTCAAGAAGCAGGGGAATTGTCAACTCTGACACACCAGAAATGACACTCAGCAGGGCTTAGCCACCGTGGTCTCCCCTCTGAACCCACAAGGTGAAGTGGGAAGCGGAGGGGTGTCAGCCAAGTTACAAAGGAATCGCTGAAGCTGGGAGGCCCCACAGGAAAGAAAACGCTGGAAAAATAGAAGCTTCTGGCCCAGTGTTCTCACGCAGGACCATCATAATTAAAAAGAAGTTTTGGCAGCCACCCCAGAGCAAGCTCATGAGGAGAGATGGGTCACAGAGCTGACCAGCAGTTCTGGAGTGAGGGCAGCCCTGGAGAAGCTGAAGTCCCAGGGGACGCCTGCATCTGCGTGGCATGAACCAAGTCTATCCGTGATTCTCCTCTCCCTCCAAACTGTCACTGCAAGATCCTGCTCTGCCAGTTACTAACTGTGTGACCTTAGTCAAGTTACTCAACCTTTCTGAGCCTCAATAAATGGTAGCTAATATAACTGTTTATTGTTATTAAAAGCAGTTAAATCTTTATGAGGTCATGTAATGCACAGCCATAATCAGGTAGCACTGGGAGAGATGAACATTTCTAAAATAATAAATATTTTAGACACTGTAGGCCAAGAAGCATATTTGATATGTTATATATACATAAAATATATATGATATATGTGTGTGTATTTATATAATGTAGATACTTCTATAACGAGTGAAAAACCTCTGCGTGCCTGGCCCTGTCTGCCTGGGGTGGGCTTCCTGGGGGCAGGCACAGTGTGCCCTGCACCTGCTGGAGATGGTCCTGGGAAGAAGGGCAGCCTGATGGAGGGAGGTGGCTGGCAAGCTGGCTCAGTGGGCATGGGGAGTTGAAGGGGACTTGGCCACCATGGTCATTTTCTCTCTTTGCCCCAGGGACACCTGAACCAGCTCCTCCTGGAGATCTGGGCCCCCTCCCTCTGGACAGCTGAACAGAAGTGAAGCTAACACATCACCAATTTCCAAGCTTAGATTCTGCAGCTTGGTTCCCAACATTGCAACAGCAGAGCCCCCATGCTGTAGGGGTGACCAGCATGGGCCCAGTGTGGCAGGGAGGTGAGTCCTCTGGCAGGGGAGGCAGGTGCTAGAAGCCAAGTAGGGGACAGGGACAAATGGAACCACCTCAGCTTGGGTCCTGCAGCTCATGGCACTTGCAGGGTGTCCCTGAGCCATACAGAAGTAGGAGACCACCCACAGTTTGTCCATGGGTCATAGTTTGCTGACCGTAGATGTAGCAAAAGAGACCTAAACGTGACCCCAGCGTGGTTGAGGGGAGTGACCAGTGAGCACACCCGTGCCAGCGTTCTCTAGAGCATAACCCATTAAGGGATTACAAAAGCACGTCAGTGGCTCACCACCAGCATCTTTTTAATGAAACAAAGAGAATGGACTCTCTCCAGGTTTTTTATGGCGTTCATTTGGATAAGGATATATGCTCTGGGTGCCATGTCAAATGCACTTCTTACTGAGGACTGGGTGCTAGGCACACTTTTTGGCTTCTGTATTCCTCAAAAGAGGTGTTTTCATCTATTCTTCAAACATTAGTGGGGCATCTGCCGTGAAAGTTTAAAAATAAGCTCCTTGAAGGACAGGGTCAAATCCCAGCCTTCCATTAACTCTGAAACCTACCGCCTTGGCACATGGGCATGAAGTGAAGGGAGGACAAGGGAGTTTGCTGGCGTCTGAGACAAATGTATATTCCTGGGAGGACCTTGGAGAAGTGAAGATCTTTGGTAGTACCTCTGGAAGCATCTCACACTTACCATTCAACCAGAACATCTTAGAGGCCTCAGGTCTGGCGGTTTCCAGACTGTGCTCCGAGGAGCCCCTGGGTTCCTCAATGTGCTTCAGGGGTGCCCAGGGAAAGAGGTTCTTGCCTGCCTTTTCTAACTTCAGCCAGAGCAGCTTTGCACTTTTTTATATAGGTTTTAAGGTGACATGTAAACTTCTTTTGTCCCAAGGGCTCCAATTCCAGAGCATCGAACAACCAAAAGGCCTGAAAACTCTATTTTATTCAACTAATTTAAACCTAGGAAAACCTGAAATACCCAAGGAAAGTCAGCAGTGGAGAAGGAGACCGGCCCTCAGACCTCGGCTCCCCACCCTATTCAACCGTCCTTCCACCACACTCCGCTGCAGCCCTGCTGAGTCCAGTTCTGCTCTGGGAGCAATTCCCAGTGGACATGTGGCAGTCCAACAAGACAGTGTTATAGCAGCAGGCTCCAAATCAAAGGAAAAGCAGAAGACAACACACACTGTTTTAAATATCATAGAGAGACCATCCCTGGAGTTGTTTATCATGATTCAGACATGGACAAGCTTTGGGATCTCGGACAAGTCACTTCACATTTCTGGACTTTGTTTCTGCAGTCCTCTCTGGCCCTCTGTTCTGAGTCTCCATGGATCAACCTTTGATCTTCTCAACCTTTGAGCTCTCAACCTTTGATCTTCATAGTCAAAATCGGGTAACAACAAGAACCTCCATAGAGGATGGGCATGAGGATGCAATGAAGTGATGTGTCTGGATCATAGAGGTCCCTGTACCAACGTGATATTGTTTTATGCCTGCGGGCAGCTCCAGTCATCCAATTAAGCTGACGGGGCTTCCCTCCTTGCTTGATGGAGTGGTGAGGACTAGGGTCCCGCTAATCCTATGGGTATTCTCTCATGTATCCTTGCAGCAATCCTATTTACATACTAACCCCATTTACACACAGGGAACTGAAAGTTTGTGAAGTCAATTAAATGGAGGGCAGGTGGATCATCACTAGAGAGAAAGGAGAGCCACAAACCTAATCTCCCAGGTGACAATTATTAACTCTACCAGTATGACATGCCTTCTGGGGAGTGGTGGCAGCAGCCACCTGCAGTCCATCTCCACAGCAGGATGAAGTTTCCTGGAGAAGCCACGGAGGTGAAGAGAGGACTCAGGCTGCTAACTCAGCCCAGCCCTGCACAAACACAGGGTAACTGCACCTGGGATTTAAAGCGTTAATTTAGAACTTCGTTGTCCTAAGTGTTCCAGCAACTCTGTGGTTCTCTATTAGAGTTGAAGAGACTGAGGCTCTGAGAGGTTGCATGATTGTACAAAGGGTGTAAAGGTGCAAGGAGAGGGCACAGAGAGAGAGAGAGAAAGGGAGCATATTTGAGGTTTGAGACCCTCGAGGTGGAAGGAGATGTCAGTTATAACTTGTTGACTGTCTTCTGTGACAAGAGCTTTACATACTTTATCTCATTAAATCCTCACAATAACCATGCAACGTAGGTGTCAAAAACCCATGTTACAAAAGAGTAAAATTAAGTTCAGACAGTTTAGAGTGATTCCAGGCACACAACTATTGGATGACAGCACCGATCTTCTCACTTGCTTTTTCTGATTCCCAAATCTTTGATCTTCCCACTCTTTGGGATGCCTCAAGGCTGTGTAGACACATGGCCAGAACATTCCTCCACTCAATGTTGTGTAACCACAGGACAGAGAAGAAGACAGTGGCCTTCAACACTTGACATGAAACTGTGGCATGAGAGGAGCCAGTGATCAAGCCAATCTTGGTCAGAACGTCATTACCTCTGGTGAGAGCGCCACTGTCTGAGCACCTCTGGTCACCCTATCCTGTGCCTTGTCATCAGGTACACTATATCTGGGAGAGTCTGGAATCCCCATAAGGAAAGGACAGAGGTAGGGCTGAGATAGGAAGCCCCTCTCCCTCCCTAGCTCTTTGCCTCAATTAGCTTAAAGATACAAATAGCCCTACATAGTCTCACAAAGTCTTTCTATGAGTTGCCAAGTTGCCTTGTTTCCTACGGAACTGTAACATTTTATGAATAAGGTTATTTATGAGTGGTTCCACCCTAGTGGGAAAAAGATAGGTTACAGAATGAAAATTCCCTTTACCTCTCAACCTTTGATCTTCATAGTCAAAATCGGGTAACAACAAGAACCTCCATACAGGATGGGCATGAGGATACAATGAAGTGATGTGTCTGGATCATAGAGGTCCCTGTACCAACGTGATATTGTTTTATGCCTGCGGGCAGCTCCAGTCATCCAATTAAGCTGACAGGGGCTTCCCTCCTTGCTTGATGGAGTGGTGAGGACTAGGGTCCCGCTAATCCTATGGGTATTCTCTCATGTATCCTTGCAGCAATCCTATTTACATACTAACCCCATTTACACACAGGGAACTGAAAGTTTGTGAAGTCAATTAAATGGAGGGCAGGTGGACTCTGCACTGTCAGGAAAAGCTCCCAATCTTGAAATTACAGCTAGAAGAACCCTGAGAGCAGGGTATGCACACACCACCACCTCGGCAGGCCTGGAACACGCTCCTGGTGCCACACTTGGGCCAGTGAGGTACACTGAGGGTCCCTAGCCTGACATCCAGCCAGTATTTAACTCCAAGGAGAGGGAAGCCACAGGGAAGGACGGGGCCAAGAAAGAAGACACTGGACCTGTTGTGGAAAACTCCACAGACTCGGAATGAAATTTTGGCTTTGGTTATTTTCTGGTGATCCTCATGCACAAGGAATTGGGAAGCCGCTGCCAGCTGGAAGGTGGGGAGCCCAACATCACAGTTCTTAACCCACCTGTTTATAAATAGGCGTTCACATGTATGCAAAGCCAAAAGCGGCCTCCCACCCACCTTCCAGTAATTGCTCTGTGACCCACAGAGAGGGAAGGCAAGGAAGCAAACTTCAAAGGGCCTTTGAAAAAGAACACTGACCACATGCATTTGAAAAGAGGTCAATGTGGATTTGACAAAAGGCCAAAGGACATTTGAAAACACAGGGAGTGATTCCAAAACACACAGGGGAGTGTGCCCTGAGGATCTGTGGGGGTTCATGAAGTCTGTCCAGGGGAACTGTAGGATCCTTGTGCTTAGGCAAGTTTCAGTTTTAGGGTGTGCCATGCAGAGTTCCGTTGATTACGGAGGGCCCAGCTTCCTAAGGAGGATGTGAAAATTAACTTGAAACTGAAGCTGTGCCCAAAGGTGTCTGAGGTTGTGACAGTCAGAGTTGCCAGCATTCTAGTTGGGATCCCATTAGCATGTGACATCAGACAAACAATTGAGGCAGCACGCCAGCCTCTCTACCTACAGACGGGAGCCCCTGTGCCTCTCAAAGTCAGATGACACACATGGAATCATTTCAAGCCTTTCAATACTTTCGATGTCATATTATTCATTTTCCCCCAATAGCCTTTTTTCCTTGTCTTTAAGGAAAGTCTCATGAAAAGGGGAATTTAAATTCACACAAAATGAGGGGGCTCTTGGTCAGCTCGTCCTGAGAAACTGATGACACGTTTCAGTTCTCAAGGGGCTTTCCTATTGTGGGAGGTATCCCCAGTGAATCCACGCCTTCATTTCTGAAAAGGAAAACAAAACAAAACACACCACAGCCTTGGCATTGCACATAGACCTGTCAGAAATGGCATGACTTTGAGCATCAGTCAACACGAATGGTGGCTGCCTTTCATTTGGAGGCGCCAGCCCCTGATTTCGACCAATGCAAGACTCTGCAAAGGCTTTGAGTTTTTATCCAGAATACATGTCAAGCTTTTCACGTCAACCTGGCTTTCTACTTTGGGCTCTGGATGAAACAGCCAGGGACTTAAAAACTCAGGAAGAGAGAGAGCTCTCCCTCTCTCCCAAAAAGAGAAGGGAAGAGGAGCCGTACCCCTCCAGGAATCCCAGCCAGAGTGGCCGGCCTCGGGTTTAGAAGCCTGCATCTTACTTAACGTTGCAGATGCCTCTACCTGTCTTTGCCATTAAAAACTGCACTCCCAGAATATCAAGCACATGACAGAAAGCAATCACCTGATCATCAATTTACCTGCATGACAGCATTAAGAAATAAATCAGAAGAATATCTTTCTCACTATTTGTAGAAATGAGGAGACATTGATGCAAAGGCAGACTGACACTATTTGAGTTGTAGAAAAGATGGGGACATAAGGACATGCCTCTTAGGCCTCATCAAGAAGATTATTTATTTTACCTATTTATTATTTTATTTTATTTGAGACAGAGTCTAGCTCTGTCACCCAGGCTGGAGAACAATGGCACAACCTCAGCTGACTGCAACCTCCACCTCCCAGGTTCAAGCAATTCTAATGCCTCTGCCTTCCAAGTAGCTGGGACCATAGGAGCACACCACCACGCTCAGCTAATTTTTATATTTTTAGTAGAGGCAGGGTTCCGCCATGTTGGCCAGGCTGGTCTCATCAAAGAGATGACATCATCCTCATGGACACAGTGACTGGCCCAGGGAGGAGCACGGGACACAAGCTGAACAAGTCAGACTGTTCCCTGGGCTCTTTCAGCCAGAAATGTCAGGGGAGATGATTTTTTCTCGTGTGAGCTCCTGTGCAAATATAAGGTATGCTTTGAGCTGCCAATAGCTAATATGCCTATCCGAGAAACACTGAGATAAAACACCCTAATGGCCCTTTGATCTAGCCATGCCTGAAGCTGTTATCGTCTGTTTCTGAGTCTTACTTAAGTGTTTTATGAGTCAATAGGTTCGTTCTTTCCTCTCTCTCTCCCTCTCTTATGCTACTTTGAGATAGGCTGTCACTTGCAAAAAAAAAAAATTTACTAATATAAGTCACAAAGAAGTGGGATTATGTGTAAAAGTTTTACATTTTTATTCATCTATATATTTTGACCATGATTCAGAAGAAAAGTCCTAAGTGAAAAACATATACATCAGAAATCTTGAAATATGACTTTTATACATATGTAGAAAGATGTTGCCTGCTTATTAGGTATTAATTTGAAGTTAATCTTTGGCCAAACACAGTCAAAATGGGGGCTTTCCACTCTGGAATGGGTAATAGGATTTTGCTGTTTTGAATGCTATCCAAAGGAAACACTCCCAAAGAAGAGAATGCCCAGTGGACCCACTCAGTCCTTCAATTCCAGAAGAGAAAAATGTTTACTGTTGTGGTATTACAGAGCTATAAAAGCACTTCCAGAAAACTAAAGTCCAATGTTTTCTGGAGAATATAATTACTGCTCCGCCCTCACTAAGATGTTTTGTTAATGATGAGCTCAGAAATCATGGTTCCATGTTCTGGTCTGTTGCTGCTGGTGGACCAGGATTCTCACACATCCTCAGTTCACTACGGAGCATGTTAGAAGTTATCATAATCAAAGGTTATTGCTCAAACACTATGTGCCAAACCCTGTCATTGGCACTGTCCTTACTACAATCTTAGGAGGTTGATACTCTGATAGAGAAATCCCAAGACAGTCAATGGCCAAGATCATAAAGCTATTCAATGAAGGAGCTGGAATTAGAGCTCCTGGTGCTGCGTTCCCAGGCCATTTCACTGTGGGTCTCACTTGGAAATGGTGAAGAAAAGCCCAGGCAGCAAAGGTGTTAGCCCTCGAATCATTGCCATTCTCACCTCTGCACTATCAGCCGCATGAATGTCCTCCACTGAGATTCTATCACATAGTTATCGTAAGTCATGGAATGCTGGCGTTGTAAGGAGCATGTGTGTCACCTAGGGACACCTTTATTTTACAGAAGGGGAAAACTAAGGCCCAGAGAGTATATTAAACTATTAAATCAGGACTGACCAGTAGAAATTATGGGAGGTAGCTCCCAAGGCTAAGTCATAAAAGGTATTGTAGCTTCCACCATGAACTTTGGGATCACACACTCTGGAGAAAGCCAGCTGCCACGTCAGGAAGACACTCGAACTGCTCTGTGGAGAATCCATGTGGCCAGAAACTGAGCTCCCTTGCCAATAGCTAAACCAGTGGCACCAATTTTCCAGTTGTAAGCCATCTTGGAAACCGATCACCTAGACCTAGTTGAGCCTTGAGATGACAACAGCCCTGGCTGACATTTTATCTGCAACCTTATGAAAGACCTGAGCTACAACCACTCAGTCATGCCACTCCTAAACTGCTGGCCTTCAGAAACTGTGGGCTAATATATGATTGTCATTGCTCAGGCAACTGAGTCTTCGGGAAATTTGTCAAACAGCAAAAGATAACTAACGTGATGTCTATTTTAGCTGTTTAAGAGGTAATTCCAAATTCTTAACTCCATTCCGAATGGTTGAAAGTAGCAAATAAAGGACTTCTGTGTGACCAGATGGTCAGTTACTAACATTACAGAATTGACTAATGTAAAATTTAAAATGAACACAAAGAAGAAAAGAAAAGATGCTAAGACACCGTGGAATCCAGGAAGGTTTAAGCACCCCCAGCTTATCAGTCACAAGTCAAAGACCCGGGCTCTAGGTTTGGTTCAGGTACTGGTTTTGCAACACTGGACATTTGCTACTTTAAGTTCCCTGTCTCAATTTCCCATTGGTGAACTAAACATAATACTGTAGCATTTGCCTTTTCTGTCTTAGAGATGGTATTAAAATGATTTAATCAGACCAAAGATGTGAAGGTCCTACGAATACACATTCTGATGACAATGCAGAGTTCTCCATTTTTGAGAGTTTGGAAAAAACTTTTAATTTTCTTTAAACTGCATATATCCACTACCCCAACCCTCCTCATAATTAGAAAATACAGGAGACACGTTTTTAAAACATAATGAAATATATGTGCATATGCACACACATATATGTATACATATACACACACACACATTAACAGTAATTAACTAGAACTCTGAGAATTTTTGTTTTACTTAGACCTACAGATGTGTGAAATTTGATGAATGAATGATTACTTTGAAGGGAAAGGACTGTACCCCAACTAGAATAGCTTGGACTAAAGCCAAGGGGGTGTGAATAACATATCAAGAGGGGACATGTTCAGAAGATGAACTGGAGAAATCGAGCGATCCCAGAACACAGGTCACACACCTCTATGTGGAAGAACCAGCTGTGAGTTCTAGCTTAGCCCAGCTTATTCCTAGCACTTCTTGGGCTTAAAACACAACCACACATGGAGATTCACATGGCATCTGTTGAGAGAGCTCAAAGTTACTCAATGTACACCTAAGAATGTTAAGTCTGAATTCCTACCTATTTGTGTCCAGGGCATGTGTCCAGGGGATCCCCTGACCCCAAAACCCAAGGACCCCCTTCCCAGCCCCTCCAGCCTGAACGGTAACACAGTGACCCAACTAGGAAGAACTAGGACCAAGCACCGGGAGTGGCAGGTCCCCACCCCAGTCCCACGCCTCACTTCTCTCACTCCGGATTTCTAAGCAGTTCCAAAACGACACATAGAGGAGGGAGGGGGCATAGTTATTTTGCCAACTCAGCTCCTACCTAGACACTCACTTTGGGTAGTTTGGGGAAGTCAACTTGAAACAAAAGCAGCACTTTCTCTGGATCCCAAGAGCAAGCCAGTGATTTCCTCCTCCCTTCATGGCATCCTCTGGCAACCTTCTTCCACTAGTTTCTTTTGCTCAATTTTCAGCTAAACTTTCAAAACACTTCCCTATGAAACTGAAAAGACATTTTGAAGGAAGTCTTTGGGTTCTGGTGTAAGGCCTGGGGCAAGGGCCCTCCCGCGAGTCTAAGGGCAGTTCTGACTCCAGCCATCACATTTGCTGTCCTTGGAGGGTGCTGTTGGTCAAGGCTGGCTGTGAGTTCATCACAAGTCCCCTTGGATGGGATGCCATTGAGGGGATAGAAGCATCTGACATTGCCACTAAGATCTCTTTTTAACGGAGATTCCATTCTTCATGATACTTTAATACTCCTCTCTGGTAGCTAGTCCTCGGTTAGGAGTTTTGTCTCTAACTCCACTGCAAATGATCAGAATGGATTATTTCCAGCCATGTGGCTACTGGGCTGCCCAGGATTGGAAGGAAGGAACTGAAATATAAGAATCGAGAGAGTCAAATTTTGCCAACTTCACAATATGAGAATGGGTGCCTCGGTCTCCCTACCTGCACACAAAGTATAAGATAGTTATTGAGTTAAGGAGAAAGACTAAACATTCCTCATTTTAGCCCTTGCTCTGACTCAGCAATTTCTACCTAGCGTTTCAATATCATGGGAATTCTATAGATAACGGGTCAGGCAAACCACAGCCACTGGACAGAACCCTGCACATCACCTATTTCTGTAAATAAAACTTTACTGGAACACAGCCATGCCCATTTGCTTTTGTATTGCCCATGGCTGCTTTTGAAATATAACAGCAGAATTGAGTCACTGCAATAGAGATGGTGTGGCCAGAAAAGCCTGAAATATTTACTATCTTACCCTCTACAGAAAAGTTGGCTGAGCCCTGCCTCAGATGATGATGATGATGATGGCAACTCACACACCCCAGTGCTTCCATGTGCCTGCCATTGTTCTAGGTGCGTAGCATGTAATATCTCATTTAATCCTCATGACAAACCTTGAGATTATCTGATGAAATTACATCAACTCATAGATATGAAAACAGAGACAGAGAAAGAAAGTTCAGGAAACTTTTCCAAAGTTCCCAATTTAATAGAGGCTGGGACTCAGTCCAGGTCCTTTGGGTCCAGGAACCATGCTCTTAATGGCTGCGCTATGCTGTTTGAAAGTTCCATCAGGCATTGATCTCATACTCTCCAGGCAGGGATTCCACTGACATTCATTTCATACTCCCCAAGCTGCCTTCAGATGCCTAATTCAGTCCCCAGATACCTCCATAAATAACAGGAAGGGACATCCTGCTATAATTAACAAATGGGCACTTTGGAATGAGAATGGTTTGCATGAGCCGGCCCTCGGGAGTCTGAACATCTTTGATCACCAACAAAATTGCATTTCTGGCCTCAGTCCGAGAAGACCCCAGTAGTTTCACTCACACTTGGCCTAAGTGAGGTATTTCCTGAGACACCATTAGGCCCTCCAGCATGTGCTGCCTCTCTCTTCCTGGGGCTCTTCAAACCACAGTCCTGGGATGACCTCACTTCCCAAGACTTCCACTAAGTTTTGACTTAGTGAGCCCATTGCAGCCATGGTATTGCAAAGTCCTTCCAGAACTAACCTCATTTTATCTGTTGGCCTCAACTGAATGTTAACAATACCTCTATTTTTTTTCTTTTTTCTGAGACAAGGTCTCACTCTTGTCACCTAGGCTGGTATGCAATGGCACAATCTTGGCTCACTGCAACCTCCTCCTCCTGGGTTCAAGCAATTCTACCTCAGCCTCCCAAGTAGCTGGGATTGCAGGTGCCCGCCACCATGCCTGGCTAATTTTTGTATTTTTCGTAGAGATGGGGTTTCACCATGTTGGCCAGGCTGGTCTTGAACTCCTGACCTCAGGTGATCCGCCCACCTCAGCCTCCCAAAGTGTTGGGATTATAGGCATGAGCCACTGTGGCTGGCCAACAATAACCTCTAGCACATTAAATTCCTCCACTGAGAGAAGAAATCACAATCTATTTATTTAAGCTCCTTGGCTTTGGTAAAACATGAATATTTCCATCCTGGAAGTGTTTCCTGAAGGATACCAGCCAACTAGCCATCAACAGCGGCTTTCAAAGCACCGGCTGGTGTCAATGTCCAACAAGAGGACGGCTTCTGAAAACAAGGCCATTTGACAAGACATTTGGGAAGTGTTCGTGCATCCTGATCCAACAGGCTGCTGGCTTCCTTCGCTGTTGGCCCTTGTCCCAGTTTTGGGCTTGACTTAAAAAGATTGAAATAGTCCTCCTCATCCACACACACCGAGGAAGACCTGTTGCAGCTGTTGGATCTACCGGAAGTGATGTACTATCTCCCCTCCCCCATGTTAAGAGTCAGGGAGGGATGTATGAGTGATCTTTGACATCTGTGGGCTTGCTGCTGTCAAGATAGACCATCGTCTTAGCTCTCAGCAGAACAGGCATTAGGGTCTGAAATGCCCCCTGTAGGGGTCATAACCAACTTAACTATCTTAGATGGAAAATGGTTTTTAGATACAAAAACTTCCTGGAGTATTTCAGTCTTAAAATGAATCCTTATGAAGAGCTAGAACAGAAATTTTAAAGGTTCTAACTCAAATGCTTTGTTTTGCAAACCAGAAACAGGAAATTCAGCAATGTTAAGTGATGTACGTCTAAGATCACACAGTGATCTTTAATATAGCTAGAGAAACCCAGTCTAGTTACCTAAACAGAAAATGAACATATGCATTTGGTAAAACAAATTCAATGAAAAGTAGTACCATGCCCATCCCAGAACCCTTGTTCTCCTCCCCAGAGAGAGGCACACTTAACATTCTTTTATGTGTCCCTTCAGAAATATTCAAGACTGATGTAGTTTCAGTGAATAAAGTATAAACTTCTCTTCCACAAATCATCCAGGACATGTGATCATTGTGGTTCTAGCCCCAGATCATCTCCACTTATAAAAGTTGACCCAAACACAAGCAGCTCTGTTTGTATCGGTCAGACACGGCTGGGGCCCACACCCATTCTGCACATTTATTCATCCACCAGGTCTTTCATGGGTACTGGACACTCTCCCCAGTCATGCCTGTCTGCAGAACAAGGGTTCCAGCTGGCAGTACACATGCTGCCCACGTAAAATTGGCCTCAATGGGCTTACACAATAAAACCCTGAGTCCCAGCAGTCATGAAGGGCATTTAGTGATGTTGCCAGTCAGGGTGTGTCCTGGCATTCGATATTTCACCAAATTAGAGAAGATCCTTTTTTGCTTGGACACAATTCAGGAAATAATTTCCCCTGCCAAAAGGCATTGAAAATCTCTCTCCCTTGACTGCAGCAAGCCCTCAGAAGCAAGATCCAGTGTCCCGGCACTGGAGAGAGTGCAGAGTCTGCAGCCACCGCCAGAAGACCTTGCTGGGTTCACAGAGCAGGAGCCAGAGTTCCGCAGAGCTGGACAAGACACCATCCTCAGCCACTCACTGACAAACGCCGCACTAGCAACTGCCACCTTACCATTTAACTGGCTCCCAGACGATGAATGCAAACTCAGCTGTCTTAAGTTAAACTCGCCTCTTTCCCTGGCCCAATGTGGATGGGAGCTCTGCTCCTGGAAACTCACTTCATGCAATTAAAAAAATGCCAGCACTGATAACTCAAATAAATAACAACATGCATCCATGCCTTTACTACTATTTAACTCAAACCCAGCTTTTTTTTTTTTTTATTGTAACTTTTATTTTATCAAACCCAATTTAAAAGCAACCTAATAAATGTTTCTTTGGCAGGACTTTTCTGCCCAGGTTGGACATACTGAGGTTATCTTTTAAATCCAGTGACTTCTGTACTAAAGCCACATGCTTCATCTTTTTAAATATTTTCCTGTAGGAAACATATTCGTTTTCATTAATTTAAGAACCCTGACTATGAGATCACATTCAAAATTTAGGTCAGCTGCCTCAAAAATTTTCACTGCTATTTGAAGTTACCAAAAAACAACAACAAGAACAACTTTTAATAATGAATGGGGGCAGGGCCATTTCCATGGCAACATCTGCTTTCCCTTGACCCGTCCCTTGATTTGCCCTTGCAGTTCATCACCTAAGGTGCCCTGCAGAGCAGGGCCAATAAATGGTCATGTGACCTGAGGGTCCCAGGGAAATTCCCCCAAATCTACTTCAAGACCCTGCCATGCTGTCTAAAATTCCAACAGGAAGGAATTTCTCCTTTGAAGGCACCTGCATTAAGGTATTGCTCTCTACAATGGCAATCCTTGAACTTGATCCGCCAATAAAACAAAAAAAACTAGGCAGGAGTCAGAGCCCCCGGTTGTGGGATCTTACTCCCCAGGACTATTCAGATCTCAATTTAATGGGTGCAGTAAGCAATGCCACACCTTTCCCACAGGCTGTTGCCAGGATTAATAAGTTTAGTATTAACTACATGAAAGTGTGAGTTCATTTTTTTTTTTTCCAGACTCTATAGGAAAGAAGAGAAGACCAAGAACTAGGAGGCCAGTGTTTCCAGAAGAGAGGATGCTCAACGACAAGGTGAAGTGGCCAGGAGGAAGCTTCGGATCCCTGTTTTGACTGCAGTGGCTCAGAGAAGAGGCTGTGAGTCACTCAGCGGTGAGCATTTTCTCCAAGGTCACCCTCGGAAGGTTCAGGACGTTCCCAGGGACTTCTGAGCACAGGCTGCTATGATGCTTTCTCTCTGACTTCTCCTAGATCTCTGGCAAGCCCTGCTCTTCCGTTTATGCCACCTCTGAGGACAGCATGGTCCACAAGGTCACTCCCTGTTCTGAGTGTCAAGCCTCCCTGTCATATCTTTCACCTATCACCGGATGTGCCCTGCTTTTCCTGCTCCAGAAACTGCTGGGGCACACTGCATGTGCCATGGTGGTTTGCTGCACCTATCCATCCTCATCTAGATTTTAAGCCCCATATGCATTACGTATTTGTCCTAATGTTCTCCCTCCCCTTCGCCCACAACCCGCCACCAACAGGCCCCAGTATGTGATGTTCCCCTCCCTGTGTCCATGTGTTCTCATTGTTCAACTCCAACTTATGAGTGAGAACATGTGGTGTTTGCTTTTCTGTTCCTGTGTTAGTTTGCTGAGAATGGTGGCTTCTAGTTTCATCCATGTCCCTGCAAAGGACATGAACTTATTCTTTTTCATGGCTGCATAGTATTCCATGGTGTATATGTGCCACATTTTCTTTATCCAGCCTAACATTGATGGGCATTTGGGTTGGTTCCAAGTCTTTGCTATTGTAAATAGTGCTGCAATAAACATATGTGTGCATGTGTCTTTATCATAGAATGATTTATATTCCCTTCAGTATACACCCAGTAATGGGATGGATGGATCAAATGGTATTTCTGGTTCTAAATACTTGAGGAATCACCATTCTGTCTTCCACAGTGGTTGAACTAATTGACACTTCCACCAACTGTGTAAAAGCGCTTCTACTTCTCCATGTTTACCCAATTTTCAAGTACCCAACACATTGTTATTAACTACAATTGCCATGTTGTACAATAGATCTCCAGAACTTAATCCTCCTGTCTAACTGAAAAGTTGTATCTTTGGACCAAAGTCTTCCAACCCTCCCCAACCCCTGGTAACCACCATTCTACCCTCTGCTGCTATGAATTCAACTTGGTCAGATTCCACGTGCAAGTGAGATCATGTAGTATTTGTCCTTGTGTACCTGGTTTATCTCATTTACCATAGTGTCCTCCAGATTCATTCATGTTGTCACAAAGAACAAAATTTATATAGCTGAATGGGATTCCATTGTGTACAATGCACCACATCTTCTTCACCCATTCATTCACTGTTGGACACTTAGGTTGGTTCTATATCTTGGCTATTATGAATAGTGTGGCAATAAACAGGGGGGTGGGGTGCAGATGTCTCTTCCACATACTCATTTTATTTCCTTTGGATATATACCTGGTAGTAGGATTGCTGGATTGTATGATAATTCTATGTATTTTTAATTTTTTTAATAAAAGTGACACCCCTAATTCCCTGAAGTGATTCCTTACTTATTAATCACGCATTGATTGACTCAGAGCTCACTTGAACCTTTGGGTGATTTAGTCTGCACCACCTCTTTGTGACTGATTTCCACACACTTCCTTAATGATATTTAAACAGCCATTTCACTTTCTTTGTCCCTGCCAACATCAAGGGATACCCTCCTTGTTCTAGTATGCTAAGTAAGTCTGATTTGAGTGGCCTCATGATTTTATATTCTTATCATGCCCACTCCTAACTTACTGGAGTGAAAATCCCAGGTTTGGAGAAACTACCCTTGTCAGGAAGCCATCACCCCCCCCCCCTGAATTCAGGTCCTACTTCAAACATGCCCCAAGTCTAACCTGATGACCTCAAAATGTAGCCATGAGACAAGCAGGCATTCAGCGGGTCTAGACAGGAAACCCGGAGACCAAAACCAACCATCAGGATAAATGACTACTTCTCCATGGCCTAAAATGAGGGAGCATGCAGGGAAATCTCGCCCTTGCAGGCGACTTGCAATTCTTCCACGCAGTAAAATGGCAAGCTAGTAAAATGTTTAAAAGGTCTGACAAAGTAGTGGAGAGTAGGCAGAAATTCCAGATAGTTGTACTTCTCTGGAAGTATTTTGACATTACAGTTTTCCCTTAAAATGACTTTCAGAAAGTCACCTTTACTATTTTGCGAGATAAAGATCTCCAATCTATCCATGACAGCCCTGAAAAGAAACCCAGGGGTCACTGTGACCATTTCCTGGCAGCATCCCTCCTGCATTGTCCCACCCTAGTGAAAGGGCAGCACAGCCAGCTACTGTCAAGCCCGCATCCTGTGTTTACACAAAACCCAGCTTCAGTCACATTTGGAAAACTGCATAAACTCTGGGTTACCACATCTAAAAACAACACACCATTCAGCTAAGGAAGTTCTCAGAAGCACAGTGATTTACTGGGAGATGTGTGCATGGTGTGGGATAAACACCAGACTGGAAGAGCTCAGGGAGAAGCCTGGCAAGGCCAGTGGCCATGCACCATGCTGTGGCACTGGGGAGCCCTTTGCCTTCTCAACCTCTATTTTCTCCAGGGTCAAAAGGACTTGATTAGGTGATGTTGGTAAAAGGACTTTTCATGACAGCTGGGATGTAGTGAGAGCTCAGAGAAGCCTCTGTTTCTTCTTAATGGGAGGCGTGCTATGGGAAAGTGGTCTAAAATGTTGAGGATTCCTCAGCCAGAAAAGATCAAGGTGCCGGGGGTATTAACATCATCAAAAACCCTAGGGAACTGGGAGAATGAGCCCATCCTCCCCAGCACCCTTGAGAAACCAGCCCAAGCCCTCCTTCCCCCACCTCCAGACAGCAGTCCTGGCTTGGAGCAGCAAGCATACCCTGCGGCTATTCAGGACAAGACAGAGAGGCCACACCACCAGGAGGGAGAGGACAGAAGTCTGGTCAGAGGCAGCCACCAGGGGGTCTTTGACAGCTTTCTCTTTCCCCCACCCGCAGCACCAACCAAAGCAGAAGTGTGAGCCCGGGGGAGACAAAGGGGGTGTGAAGTGGCCAACCTCCCACATCCACAAGCACACAGTAGTGAATCAAAAGAAAGAACTAAATCATGAGATTAAAACTTTAAGTGAACAAGAGCAAGTCTTATGGGAACATATGGACACAGGGAGGGGAGCATCACACACAGGGGTCTGTCAGGGGAGTGGGGAGTAAGGGGAAGGAAAGCATTAGGACAAATACCTAATGCATGCGGGGCTTAAAACCTAGATGAGGGTTGATAGGTGCAGTAAACCACCATGGCACATGTATACCTGTGTAACAAACCTGCATGTTCTGCACATGTATCTCAGAACTTAAAATTTTGTTTAAAGTAAAATTTTTAAAAAATCAGAACTAGAATGCTCTAATAACCCAACCTTTTTGAAAAGTTGTAAAAATAGACCAAAGACTTGGTAGAGTGGTCCCCCCATGCACCCAGTGGATAAGGGGCATATCCCTAGGAGACAGCTGACTGTGGTTACATGAAAAACAAAATCACAGCAAGGCTTTGTTCCCAAAGATGCCTCACTAAATCAGTAACACAATCAGTGACAAAAAATTTTTTTGCCCAACACTACATATATGACTACACAAACTTATAGCTGAGGTCACAGGGAACTATCATAAGGGTGCCTGCAAGGCAAGTAAGCCGTGATCTTATCCTTGACATCTTTGTGACGTGGACACCAATGCCTCTTTCTGAAACCCTCCTCCATGCTTGAGGTGAGCTCTGCAAACCATTCCCTTGCTTCCCAAGTCCACCTCTTTATTATTTTTTTATTTCAATAGTTTTGGGGGAACAGGTGGTTTTGGTTACATGGATAAATTCTTTAGCAGTGATTTCTGAGATTTTGGTGCACCTGTCACCCGAGCAGTGTACACAGTACCCAATGTGTAGTCTTTTATCCCTCACCACCCTCCCACTCTTTCCCCTGATTCCCCAAAGTCTATTATATCATTCTTATGCCTTTCAAGCCTGCCTCTTTAACTGTGGCCATTCCCCCAAGATTTTGTTCTACTTTCTGCTATACTTTGTCTGAGAAAGCATACCCATGATTATTGCTTTATTTACCAACCCCATATGGAGAGCTCCTCACCATAGGTGTGGCTTCTACTGCTTTGTATGCTTATGTTTATAGATGAATTCATAAGACTTGTGTCTGCAGCTTAAAATTCAATGACAAGAAGGGAGCACGCTTTTACCTATGTGGGCAGATTCTTCAGATGTATGATTCAAAATTCCAGGCATGGCTAACAAACAGAGAAAAAGAGAGTTTCCCAAACTTCTAATGATTGCTAAATGTGTCTATAACAGAACTTAGTCCAAACAGCTGAACTTCAATCTGACATTTCGGCCTACACTGAAGATGCTACATAGCCCTCTAAGAAGAGTAATACTGCCATGACTAGAGGAAATAGAAAGTGGTGGGAATGTTCCAGTCCTCAGTTCCTGGGTAACTAGCCCAGAACTTAGAGGTTTAACATAAAAATATGTTATTTTACCTCACAATTTCGTAGGTCAGGAATTTGGACAGGGCTCAGCTGAGTGGTTCATCTGTCCCATGTGGCATCAACAGAGCTGACTTGGTGGCACTGGGCTAAAAGATGGTCTAGTCTGGAGGGGCTCTCATACATCTGGCACCTTGGCAAGGCCAGCTGGAAGGCTGGGTTCAGCCGAGACCCTCAACTGGAGCACTCAGCTGGGACCTCTCCAGCATGGCAGCCTCAAAGTAGTTGGATTCCTTCAGTGGTCCCTCAGAACTCCAAGAGCAAGTGTTCCATTCAAGAGTTCCAGTTGCAAGCTACAGGGATTCTCAGAAGTCTCAGAAAGTCACTTCTGTCTCATTCTATTGGTCAATCAAGTCACTAAGACCACCCCGGATTTAGGGAAAGAGGATTTAAACTCCATTTTTCAATGAAAGAAGTAGCAAAGAATTCATGGGCATCTTTAATCTACCACAGACTCTATTTTTATCCCTTTCACAATGTTACGCTTGGATTAAGTACTCACAGGGCCAGTTGGTTTGCTTTGTAGATCACGTCACATCATCTCTTCACTGCCCTCCAGTGACGTAATAAATCTTAGTACTGTAGCAGAATCAGAGGTTCAACATCACCTTTAGGCCTGGAAGAATTAATGAATGTTAGAAAAAATAGCACAGCAATATTGATATTAATATCCATTAGAATCATTATATTCTTGACAATTATGTTTTAATACACAGGGAAGAGGACAGCAAATTATGATGGCAAGAGTATGAACTTTGCAATCACAACCCACCTCAGTTCAAGTCCCTGCTCTGTCATTTACCAGCCATGTAAATTTAACCAAAGAACTGAAACTTTATGATCCTTGGCTTTAAAATGAGTACAACACCTGTAGTAGGTGCCTCAGGAACCCCTCACTCTTGAGCTATGTCCATTCCTTCAAGAAAAAATTTGTGGGAGAACTTGTATGTACTTTTGAGAAAGTCCTGGTGGACATAAACTCCATTGACCATGGCAGATGACCTCCATAAGTCACCCTTAGCATGGTGTTTCCTTAATTGGAAACACCAATTAAGACTGGGAAGTGAGACTGGGCCAGTCTCCCTGCCCCCTCATCCTTGCTTCCTGGAATCACTTCCCCCATGAATTAACTGCATCCAAGTCTTTATCTCAGGATCTACCTCTGGGAGAACCAAAACCAATGGAATTCTTACCTTACAGAATTGTTCTAAGTGTAATATAAATTCTAAGCATAGAAAATGCCAGGCACAGAGCCTGGTATCTCATTGTCTCTCATTCATTCCCTGCCATTTTCATGGGTCCAGACCACTCACCTTTCCCCACACCTGGCCAGCCCTTTCCAGCCCTGCTCACTACCCAACCTGTTTCTCCTAAAAGGATCTCTCGCCCTCCTCTGAGGTGTTGAAATCTCACCCACCCTTAAACATCCTTCTCTGACCTCCCTGGGTGGGGGAAATCCCCTGGTTATATCCACTTATAGTAAACACAGCTCTCTCCTTCCCTACACTTTCCACAGGTTTACATTTTATAGGGGTCATTATATTATCTTTGTCTGTCATGTTCATGAGACTTAAGCTCCCATAGGACAGGGGACATGTCTGTTTTTCCTAGCCAAGAAAGGAAAAATTACTATTTGTTCAATGAATGAATGAATGAATGAATGAATGAACAAGATGTTCTTTCTCCTGTGATTTTGCACTGACCTTGTCCTCTTTCCTATTTGCCCTCCACCACTGACACACGTGGCCACCCTGAACATCACTTCTCCCCTCCTGTGTTCCCACAGCATATTGTGGTAACTCACATTGACCACATTCTCCTCTGTGATTCAATTTAGATTTTTTTGCTTATTTGGTTGTTTTTCTCTTTTTCTTTTGTTCTTTCTTCCTTCCTTCCTCCCTCTCTCTCCTTTCTTTCTTGCTCTCTTTTTTCCTTCCTTCTTCCTTTTTCCTTCCTTTCTTCCTCCCTCTCTGCTCTCATCTTTCTTTTTCTTTCTTTCTTTTTCTCCCTCTCTCTTTCTTTGTCCTCTCTCCCTCTCTCCTCTCTTCTCCTTCTTTCTTTCTTCCTTCCTTTCTTTCTGAGAGTCTCAGCATAAAAGCATAAGTCATGTGCTCAACAGGAACTCAGGTATGTAAGTGTCAACCCACCCTGGGTCTTGTCTGAGCACTCCAGGACTGCTGTATTGCATGTAGAGCTGACATTTTGCCTTACCCCACCCAGATTCACCTTCTTTCCAAAATCAGGGAGCACTGACTGCCCCTTAACCTTTGAAACAATATCCCTACTGGGGGAAGAAGTTGCCCCAAGATAAGGAAAGGCAGGTCTGGGAACCAGATCATGGATCCTTGTTGCAGAGCAGAGGTACACATCTGAAGGCTCATGTAGCATGGCCACCCTGCTGTCTTCGAAGCCAGCCCACAGAAGCATTTTGCTAGGTTCCTAGGAAACTGGGACTGTAATTGATGAAAACAGAAACCTTTTAAAAAGTCTGCACTAATGTATAGTAGAAAATTGAGTGCTTAACACTAGGATGGCTCCCTTGGGGACAGAGAAGCCCATATGGCAATTCCAGTTGATGAAACATAAGCACAAGCCTTAAGGGAGCCCAGGGAAGGGCTTCCAGATACAGGTAAAAATGTAGCTGATGTTTCGCTTTCCCTTCTGCCTGCCAGGAATATGGACACTATGTCTAACACTCCAACAATCATCTTGTGACCATGAGGAAAAGGCCAAACCAAAACAGGCACTGACCCTGACATCGTTGAGCTGCAGTCCTGTGATTATGTCATGCCCACTCATTCCACAAGAAAGAAACGGAGAGACAAAGAAAGAAAGGAGGGAAGAAGGGAAGAAAGGAAGAGGAAAGGAAGGAAGGAAGGAAGGAAGGAAAGAGAGAGAGGGAAAGAAAGAAAGAAAGAAAGAAAGAAAGAAAGAAAGAAAGAAAGAAAGAAAGAAAGAAAGAAAAGAAAGAAAGAAAGAAAGAAAGAAAGAAAGAAAGAAAGAAAGAAAGAAAGAAAGAAAGAAAGAAAGAAATCAGAGATGACACAAACAAATGGAAAAACATTCTATGCTCATGGATAAGAAGAATCAATACTGTTAAAATGCCCAAACTGCCCATGCAATTTATAGATTCAATGCTATGCCTATTAAACTGCCATTGACATTATTCACAGAACCAGAAAACACTATTTTAAAATTCATATGGAACCCAAAACAAAGCCTGAATAGCCAAAACAATCCTAAGCAAAAAGAACAAAGCAGGAGGCATCACACTTCCCAACTTCAAACTATACTACAGTGCTACAACAACCAAAACAGTATGGTACTGATACAAAAACAGACACACAGACCAACTGAATAGAATAGCGCACCCTGAAATAAGACCGTACACCTACAACTATCTGATCTTCGACAAACCTGACAAAAACAAGCAATGGAGAAAGGACTCCCTATTCAACAAACGATGATGGAATAATGGCTAGCCATATGCAAATTAAAACTGGACTCCTTCCTTACACCATATATAAAAATTAACTCAAAATGGCTTAAAGAGTTAAATGTAAACCCCAAAACTATAAAAACACTGGAAGACAACCTAGGCAATACCATTCAGGATATAGGCACGGGAAAATATTTTATGACAAAGATGCTAAAAGCAATTGCAACAAAAGCAAAAATTGACAAATTGAATCTAATTAAACTAAAGAGGTTCTGCACAGCAAAAGAAGCTATCAACAGAGTAAACACACAATCTATAAAATGGGGGAAAATTTTTGAAAACTATGCCTCTGACAGAGGTCTAATATCCAGCATCTATAAGGAACTTAAACAAATTTACAAGAAAAAAACCCATAAAAAGTGGACAAAGGACAAGAAAAGGCACTTTTCTAAAGGAGATACACACGTAGTCACCAATCATATGAAAAAAGCTCAACATCACTGATTATTAGAGAAATGGAAACCAAAACCACAATGAGATACCATCTCACACAAGTCAGAATGGCTATTATTAAAAAGCAAACAAACAAACAAACAAACAAAAAACAGATCAGATGCTGGCGAGGTTGTGGAGAAAAAGGAATACTTATACACAGTTGGTGGGAGTGTAAATTAGTCCAACCATTGTGGAAGACTGTGTGGCAATTCCTCAAAGACCTAAGACAGAAATACCATTCAACCCAGTAACCCCATTACTGGGTACATTCGCAGAGGAATATAAATCATCCTATTATAAAGATACATGCACCCATTATGTTCATTGCAACACTATTCACAACAGCAAAGACAGGGAACCAACCTAAATATCCATCAATGATAGACTGAAGAAACTGTGGTACATTTACACCATGGAAAGCTATGCAACCATAAAAAAGAACGAGATCATGTCCTTTGCAGGAACATGGATGGAGCTGGAGGTCGTTATCCTTAGCAAACTAATACAGGAACAAAAAACCAAATACTGCATGTTCTCACTTATAAGTAAGAGCTCAATGATGAGAACACATGAACACATAGAGGCGAACAACACACAATGGGGCCTATCAAATGATGAAGGATGGGAGAAGGAAGAGGATGAGGAAAAATAACTAATGGGTACTAGCCTTAATACCTGGGTGATGAAATAATCTGTACAACAAACCCCCATGACCACAAGTTTACCCATGTAACAAACTTGCACATGTACCCCTGAATTTAAAATAAAAGTTAAAAAATCTGATTTTAAGCAGGAAGAAATCGAGAAAATGCTGGGCTATTGGAGAAAAACTGTGATTTAGTTACAAGTTTTGGTGTAGGTGTTGTCAGTTGGCATAAGAAAGTCAAGAAACTCATGCTCCCCCTAAGCCATCCCACCCTACCACCAGATTGTATTTCGGGGATTGGGGGGCAGAGAAAAGGAAAGCTGAAGGTAACCCCTTCACAAATTTTCTCCCTTGAAAGATTGACATTTCAAGTATGTTACAGGAAATTTTTAATTAAAGGGTTAAACAAAGGAGAGGAGAAATATATATATAAAATGTGCTGGCCAGACCGTTAGAAGTCTTATTGGGATCCTTTATTTCCAGGAGGTGTCTCAAATCAACCCAGCCTTTTGACTTTGAAGATACATCTCCTGAGTTTCCCCAGGATGGACATTGCTGAGGATAAGCTGACTCAGAAAGACAAGACAGATCCAAGTGTTTGTCAAGAAAAATGCACTTAGCACTCTACATAATTCCCAAAGGACTTTCTTCTAAAAATATTTTTTATTAGAGTCTGAAATAATTTAATCACAGGCTTGTATTTAGTCAGAGCTCACTAAGTACTCTGTGCCCAACAGTGATATTCTTTCAGGTTTTTAAACAGGAAATTCTGAATCCAGAGAACAGAAAACACGGAACCGTGCCCATGATGACTTGGAAAAGCTACCCTCTGCTCACACCAAACTCCCAAGTGTCCCGTACTTCATTGGGAATACGTTAAGGTTGAAACTAAAGGGGAGAACTTGAGGGTCTTTTCCCAATGAGATAAAGGAGCTCAAGGCTGGAGTGCCATTGGCAGCAGGCAATCTTAAAGAGAAAGAAGACTAATATCTGAGCAGGAGGGAATGATTCCTGGGCTACTACTCAAATCTTCTCCTTAGATTACAGGGAAGACTTTCCTTGTTAGCTGTGAGAACATCCCACCCCCGACAGATACCAAGCACCACCATATCTCATCCATTCATTTATTTGACATGTCTTTGACATTGGGAAACCTATAGACCTCGGTTTTCCAAACAGCATCGATCAGGCTGGATTCCTCTGAGGGATCCAGGGGCACACACGGATAGTTACACAGACCACTGGGGGAAAACACTGGGACATGAACATGCCAGGAAAAAGTACTGAACTTCCTAGTTGGACATGGAGGTGCGGGACAGGGACTTTGCCTTGCTTGTCTTTAAAATCAGAAACACAGGGTGTTTTGGTAAGTCAAAATTTACTGATTTTAAAGCTCCCACAAGGAAGACCCACATGAGACAAAAATTTAGAGGAATATGCTAGGACAGAGCAATAAGTGAATGAATGAATTTCTGATACAAAATGCAAAGGGTCCAGAGTACCAGACCAGAGGTGTTAGAAACAAAAGAAGTCAAACTGGGGGTTCAGGCCATGCCACTCATTAGAAACACCCAGGACCCCAATCACTTACAGCAGAGCCCCTGGGTATGGGTCCAGATACCAGTGGCCTTGTTGTTTCACCTCTCTAGATGATCCCAGTCTGCCGCTGAGGACCCACACTTAAGTGGTACACATTCACTTGAGGCATAACTCTCCACTTCCAAAAAATATCTATGCAACAGAAACACTGTACAGAATCTTGAACATTCAAAAGCCAAGGAAAAGAACTGCATACTGAGGAGGACACGGCAAGAAGGTCAACCTCACCCAGGGGTGGAAGCACTGTGAGTGATCTGCCGAGGGTCATTTTGCACCTGGAGTGGGGCTGGGGAGGAACCCGCTTCACAGAAAAGGTGCAGAGGCCTAGAAAGTTCCCTACCAGGAGGTCATGGTCCTTGTTGGCTTAAGGACAATGGAGTGGGGAAGCTCTGTCACTAAGACAGAAGCCAAATCATCATGGGATCATGGGCTCATGGGAAAAGCACGGTGAGAAGCTCCAAATGTGCTAGATGGGGAAGAAAGGCTCCAAAAAAGGCCTGGAGCCTGGGAGACTGGGAGCTACCCGTGAAGATTATTCAAGAAAGCCCAAATGCTGAGATAAGATGCACGGTGAAGTTCCCCAGATGTGATAAAGATGGTACTGTCACTAACTCAAGCTGGAATAATTGGCCAAAGAGAGCTTACATTCCCAAGTCATGGGTTCTAGACTTAACCATAGAAATCGAGGTGCTCCCACTGACAGCAGGAGTAAGAATGTCCAGGAGGGCTTGCAGAACTAGGATACTAGGACACCCTGTGGCTCTAATCAGCAGAGGGATGCTGATGATACTGGACTGAGGTCCCCTTGCATCCCCCATTCTTCCCCCTGATATCTCCGAGCTGCTGCTGTGGTCACTGTCAGTACTTGGTATGGATTCCTGGGAGCAACATTTGTCCAGAAAACCTGCTCCAGGGACCAGAGAAAGGCTTGTCTTAAAATTCATTGTAGGTGGGGTCAAGGCTGTGCTGATCTTGTATAAATGCCTGGGACACATTAAAAGGGGACATGTGAGGCCAATGCAATGCCCTAAGGAGCCACACCCTTCCCCACAGAAGCCATAAGACAGCCTTGACTGCAGTCCCCTCTCCTGGATGGAGCAGCCTCTTTGCTGGGATAGAGCCGGAATGAATTGTGAAGAAACTCAGGCTTTAATTATAAAAATTTTGAGGCTTAGTATACATCCTTTTTGGATATTGCCAAGGCTACAAATACAAGACTACATTTCTACGCAGCACTAAGTTTTTGCTGCTAATGCTTGTAAGGTTTTATGACAGTTGTTTTACCATGCTTCATAAAGCATATTTGGTATTCTTGACAAAATAAAATAAAATTGGGAGCATATTTATTTTGTTGGCTCTTTACTGTTGGCCACTTAATTTCCGTGCAGAACTTCTGATGAGCTGTATGACAAGGCAGTATGTAACTGTGTTGTAGGACTTTGTCCTTAGTTCAGCTAACAGCCAGGTTCTTGTCACATGGCCATGAAAGATTAGGCTTGCAGACACTTTGAAGGGTGAGAAAAATGGAATTTATTGTGCAAAAAGAGGGGGAAAAGAGAAACAGGGATCCTCTGCAAAGCCAGAGCGCTGCTACTGTGCTTCCTACCTCGCAGATGGAATCCCCGGTTCCACCCAGGAAGAGGAGGAGCCAGGTTCCTCCCGCTGCAAATGGCTTGAACTTCCCAAGACTCCACCCCAGTGCGCAGGCCTGTTGGAGTTTTTCTGGCAACCCCTTTGCACTTGGCTGTCCCAATTGTATTAACCATGTGTTTCTGATGCTTTGATACGTGGGACCTTGTTTTGATACCTGGGCCCTTCCCAGGTTTAGCCAATTCCTAGAGATAGTAAACACCTTGCCTGCTTCTGCAGTGTGTTTTTCAAATGCAAATCGACCAATCCAGAGCCACACCCCAACCACCTCTTTTATGGAACTCTCACCCTCAGGGTCACTACCCACACCCAGTGAGGGACAGCCCATGCACCCCAGAGCCTGAGGAAACCATTCAAACCAGCCAATCCTAAGCCTGCCTACCCTGCCTCACCCACTCCTTCCCACAGAAACCATCAGAAAGGCTCTGCCCACAGCTTCCCCTCCCTCCCTCAGCCTCCTGACCGGCCCTAGTGCTTCCCGGGGCACCCTCCCAACCGCCATGGTGTGGTGTGCCCCTCCTGCTGGGATCTGGGGGATACCACTGTCTTTTCAATGGCTGTTGTCTCCTGATTTGTTGGCCTCACCAAACCTGAATAATAAAGCCTACATTTGAAAACAGCAGTTTGGGGTGGGACATATAACAAGGTGAACAGTCAGCCTGAGGTATAGCTCTGAGACTAATTTCATTCACAGACTGTTCTTAGCTGTTTCTGTGCTTTCTGGGGGCTAAATCCACATTGCCCCTGCAGTGGGCTCAGAAGGATCCAGGGACACACACTCTTATTTCCTGGGAGAGCAGCCTCAGACCCAGCGGCAGGACTGAGCGCTGGACGCCTCACCTCCATCCAGTGGGACAGTGACGCTTTGATTGGTCACAGGCCATAGGCTAAGAGAGCAAAAAAACGGGAAATACTGTAGGAGAGAGGCACACTCAGTTCCTACTTCTGATTCTTCCTTCCCTGTGAAGGAATCCTTATTACTGTCCTCTTGGTCCCCCAGATTCCAGATGTACCTTCTGCCGGTTTCGGGAGAGGAACTCTTCCTGGTAACTAGTCTGCCCCCAGGAAAGTAAATATTTGCTCTGCTCCTGACTGTAACCTTGACTCAGACCAGCCCCTGCTTGGCCAGTTGTTTTTCAGTTGTTGAATCCTGGGATTCAGTATTAAGAAGCCCATTGCTGCTGCACATCTAAACCACACTCTCTAGAATGTAATGTTTAAATTAGGCAAGCTTCAGTTTCCTTACCTCTAAAATGTGAATTATAATCTTTGCTTGGTGGGTTTTTCTGTTTGTTTTTTGAGGATTCACTTGAGCAAAACACGTCAAATCTTGCACATTGTAGACATTTAAATGTTGGTTTCCCCTCCTTCGTTCTTGCTTTATCTCTCCCACTTTTTTTATCTAAAGCTTTCTCTCCCCTTGTGCTGGAAGCTGGCTGAGTAGTAGTAGTTCCTGGCCCCTGAAGCTCAACCTCCACCAGGAGTCTGGTAGCTGTAGTCTGGGCAGTTTCTGAAAAACCACTGGGCAGTGGGTTCTGGGAGTTCCTTTGTAGGAGGCTTTGTTTTGCTTTGCTTTTCTGAAGAAGAATGAGGAAGTGGGTTTTGCAGGCATGCCAGGGAGGAGGAGAATGTGCTGGTGCCTGAGCCCTGTGGGAGGGGGCTTCTAGCCCACCACCCCTGCTTAGAGAACTGGCTGAATCTATGAGCCAAGAAAGGAGGAGCTTCCAGGAGTGCACAAGCTGGCTCCAGCACCGAAGCTGGCAGAGGCTATAGCCCAGGTGGCATCTCGATGGCTTCTTCACTGGTGGCAATGCCTTCTTGGAACCCAGTAGCAGTAACCAGTAGCCCTGAAGGGTGGCATGGGCAGAGATGCCAATGGGTGAGGACCATAAGAACAGGAAAATAAACACAAAACACGAAGCACCTTTGTGTGTCCAAGTGAACTATTGGCAGGACGTCATGGAAAAAACCAATGAGAGTTGAGTGTAGAGACAGGAGCAGAGAAACTTAGCTGAGTCCTGCTGATTGGACCCATTTGCTCACACAGGCTGGAAAAGTCCAAGTAACACACACTGTATCCATTCTGCAGACACTTCTTAAATGCCTGTGCTGCAGCAAGACACACAGTGTCCGGTGCTGGGCTGCATCAAGGAACGAGAAGGCTCCTGCCTTGAGGAACTTACAAGAAACACACATCCTACCCTTTCTGTGGAAGAGTCCGTATATATTCCCATAGCATTCGAAATACTAGACAGATCACATTTATTTTTTAGTTCATACATTATTCTTAGCTTCTGTTGTTGATGTCTGCTCTCATCCTTAGTTCTTGCAGAAGTGGCTTAAACAGTAGAATCAACTTAAGATAGAAGAGATCAGTCACTTTAAGAAAAGAAACCACATTGTTTCATTTGCCCATCTGTGTGTTCAAAGTGGACTCAGGGACACAGAATTAGGTTAGTCATAATCCTTGGTTCAAGACACAGATTCTATATTGGTCCCTGAAGAGCTTGTTTTTTATCTGTTTGTTTAATAATAAAGTAAACAATCACAATCTACTACCTAACATGAGATCTAGAACTTAATGAAGCTTACGTTTTTCCTAACCCATCCCAACCCTGATGTAATCACTGTCCAAACACACACACACACATTTATATTTAAGAGCATTTATATGACAAAAACTACATTTTAACCGTGTGTGTGAATATATATGAAGATGCTTTCACATATTTGAGAGAGAGCATATTAACTTTAGTTGTTTTCACTTTATATAAAAGGACATCATTCTAAAAGATGTTTCTGGAACCTATTCAATAATATATATCTAAGATACATCCATATTGTTCCATGTTGCTTTTTACTGTAGTGCATTTTATTACTTGCAAGAGCCACTCATTCTCTTGTCTAGCAGGTATTGAGTTGTTTCTACATTGTATTTTACTCTTTATTATGGAAGTTTTCAAACATATAGAAAAGTAGAAGGAATGATATAAGGAAGCAGGGTGCAGTCACCACCAGGATCAGCAGTTAGCAACATTCGGCTAATCTTATTTCATGTATTCTCCCATCCACCACTGGATAATTTTGAAGCAAATCTCAGACATCACCCATAAAAAATTTAGCTTGCCTCTTAGATAATAACCTTTTTTTAATGTAGCAATGAAAATGTCACACTCACTCCTTAATATTAGCATAAATCCACTACTCAAAATTTCCCCATTGTCTCGCATCTTTTCTACCTGCATGACCCTACACTTCTGAAATCGTGGAGGGGAGGAAATGCGTAACCTGTGAGGTCAAGGCGGAGTCTGAAAGCCGGTCGGTGGTGGTTCTCCTCCGGCTGCAGTCAGCTCCTTTTCTGGGTCATTGCTGAAGCAGCCAGAATCTAAAGCGGGGGACTCCAGAGAGCACTGGAGAAGTTGGAGGAAGGAAGAGAGATGCAAGCCATGTGGCCCCAAGCCTGAAGATAAAGAAAAGGCAGAAGCAGCCGAAGAACCCTGTGCAATGTCCTCACCGAATCCTCCTTCTCAAACCTCACTCTTCTCTCCTTTCACAGTTAAAATCTAATAAGGTGTTCAAAGACCTTTGCCGGCCCCTCTGTACTTCTCCCTCCCTGAATGCTTAGAAAACAGGAGAAGAAGAGAAGAGGACATGATAACAGGAAAATAGAAAAGTGAGGGTCAAAAACTGCTCAAAACCTCCTTCACCCAAACAAGGCATTGGCAAACTTTTCCTGTAAAGAACAAAATAGTAAATATTCTAGGTTTTGCCGTCTCAACTGCTCAACTCTATCTTCAAAGACCAAAAGTGGCCAAAGACAATCTGCAAACAAACAGGCAAGGCTGTTTCCTAATACCCTTAATCCACAGAAACAGAGAGCAGGCTACATTTGGCCCACAGGCTGTAGTTTGTCAGCACATAGTCTAAGTACAACAATTTTTATTTCTGTCTATTCCTCCTACATTTTTGATTATTAAACAGTTACTATAGTTGAAATAGAAAAATAGGAAAAATGGAAATATAAAATATAGCTAAGTAGCTAATTAATGTGATTATCCCCATTTTTCAGATAAGAAAATTGACGTACTGTGAGATTAAAGGATTTGCCCAGGATCACAGAGACACCACGTGGCGGTGCTTGAACTTGAACTCCCAAAGTCTATCTTCAAAGTCCAAGGTTTTAAGTTTTCTCCTTGTCTAGATGCAAACAAATGTCAATATTGTAACCATAAAAATTGTACAAAACAATTTACAATGTTTGCTTAACACTGTAAATATTTGTCTCACAATTTTGATAATCTGTTCATTATAATATTAATCATTATAATTGATAGTTGCTGCATAATTTTTCATCATCGGGGTAATAAGTTTTATTACATTATTTTATATCTCTAATGATTTTATTTTATTAAATTATTTCCTAAGCTGAATTCCCAGGAGTAGTATCATTGGGCATCTCTCAAACCTTGTTGTGATATGCTGGGGAAGAGAGTGCTAATTTGTGACAACTGCCAATTTCTGTGGTGTAAAGACTCCACAAAGGCCACCAATTTTAAGCTACCAACATGACATCACTGAACAGAGCCAAAAAGTGATGCACATCCTGGGCTCTTGCAAGAAGATGCAAGCTGGTCCAGCACCCAACTGACTTGGCTCATGTTGCCTTTCTTCTTCCCAGCACCAAATTATAAATTGAATTACAGGTGTGAGAGTGTTTCATGAAAACCTTTAAACACTTGATACTGTGTGAATGCACCAGTATCTCAAATTTGCTATGATTTACATCCCCTGGTTCTTACTGAAAGTGTCATTTTTCCATGAGTTCCTTTATGTGTGTCTCTTCTGCAATCCCCTACTCAGGTTTTTTCATCTGTTAGGGTGATGATGCTACTATAGACTGAATGTTTGTGTCCTCCCAAAATTCATATGCTGAAATCCTAACCTCCAATATAATGGTCTTAGGGGTTGTGGCTCTTGGGAGGTGATTCAGTGATGAGGGCTGCCATCTATCAGCCAGGAAGTGGGCCCTCACCAGACACCAAATCTGCTGGCACCTTGATCTTGGATTTCTCAACCTCCAAAACTGTGAGAAATAAATTTCTGTTGTTTACAAGCCACCCTAGTTATGGTATTTGGTTGTAGCAGCCCAAACAGACTAAGACACATGCCTTTTCTATGACTTTGAATAACTCTATACATGATAGTTATTCATTCCTTAAGCTTGTCTGACACAATTTCGTCTAAATCTTGCTTTTGTGATTTTATTGTGCAGAAATCATAATGTAATTAAGCCTCCTCGCCTTTACTCTTGCAAGTCTTTTGGTAATGAACAAGAAAGAGTTCGTCCCATCTTCATTTCTTCTACAAATATTCATTGAATGCCTGCTTAGAGACACTGGAAATACAGCTGGGATCAAAATAATCTCTCTGCCCTCATGGGTCTTCTGTTTGGGTGGGAAACACAAATTGAGTATCAACAAGCAAATCTATACTGGAAGGTCTGGTGGTGATAAAAGCTACCATGGTACAAAGCAGGGTGAGGGGACGGAGAGGAAGGAAGGAGGCGCTGCTTTAGAAAGGCCTCCGGGAAAGGTCACATTTGAACAGAGACCTGAAAGGTGGAGTCGCCAGCTGTGCTGAGTTTTGTTTTGTTTTTTAATTGAACTCATTTATCTATCTTGATTTTATTTTTGGTATATGATATGAAAGAGGGTCTGGTTACATTTTTTTCCATTTGTCTACAATTATCTCAATGCCCTTCCTTCTATTTTCAGACATGTTGTTATGAAGTTGGATCTAATGCTCGGTTCACTAATACATTCCAATGTGCGTATTGTAAATTGCTGTTTTTTGGATAGCCCTTTCCAAAAAAGTTCACCAATTCTTGCTGATTCTTCTGATTTATCCTTTTTGGTCTCAAAATGAACAACTAGCTTCCTGAAAGGCAAACCATGTCTTAACCATCACTGTATCTACAACACCTCCCATAGAGTCTAGTCAAAATAGATGCATAATATGTTTTTGTTGAATGAATGTCAAAACTCATGCAGATGTTTTCCACTCTCATGCAGGCCTCAGAGCACTTCATTCTGTTAAATAGGTCACAAGCAGCAGACAGCTACTCACACCCACTCACAGGCACATCTACTCCTGTCACTGATTTTTAGAAAAACAAAAAACAAAAAAACAGAATATAAGACTCCGGTCCTTTACTACAAAGCCACTATAAATATGGAGCCTTTGGTCGACAACTGAGGCAAAGAACAGAGTCCCTCAAAAAGACACAGCCACTTCCATTAAGAGAGGACATATGGAGTTTGTGTTTGAATTATTTCATTCTGTTTATTTTACTTGGGATAGGATTGAAAATCTTGATGACGAGGCCGTAGCACAGTCAGACCATCGGCTTTTCCAGTTCTGTGTTTGCACCGTCTGTGCATCCATATTCCCCCCAAAACCAAGAAGGCCAGTGCAAGTGGGGCCAGCACAATGCCCCAGGAGAACGTGGAGGAGGCTGTGGGAAGAACAGAGTCACATCAGGAGCTGAACAGTCTCTCACTGTACAAGAAGACAGGGCAATGCAGGTGTACAGGACAAGAACGAAATTGGAGTGTGTTTTTCTTGATAAATGTGCATTGATTTTCAGAAAGCACATCCCTCACAACAACATGGAGGATATTTGAGAATGATGTCTGTGGATTAGAGAAACAAGTAAGATAGGGCAAAATCTGTTAGAAACGTCATAGGGTAAGTGGGCAAGTGCTGAGGGTTAACTTTGTTCCGGCAGTGGGACACTGTGCATTTAAGATGCTGCCTGTTTATGTCTCATTTGCCCAACTGTGACAGAGCCAGGAACAATCTGCCCTTTTCCAATGAGCATGGGTGTCATGAGGATCAAAGGAAGTAGCAAAGGAAAATAAATTTTGAATAATGGAGCTGTAGGGGCCAACATGATTGCTTGGGTCCAGCTATGTTATGTTCTGCTCCTTGGCGTCTCTGTGTTATGAAAATACAGGAAGAGACTCTGAATAAAAAGTTAAAAAGCAAATGTGAAAACAGAGTGTTATCAGACACACTGTTGATGAGACTGGAATCCTGCATTTTTAAGCTATTATTTACCACAATCTGTTTAGTCATCCAGGAATCGACATGACCTCAGCCTGTTGCTCCAGAGAATTCTCACATCTTAAAACCCCACAAAGATTAGAAGTAAGTTCAGCTGTAATTTTCTGGGCAGCTGTTTGAATACACCTCTCAGTCGTGGTGAAAGACTTTCAGCCTGTGTTCCCTGGATCAGTCACAGCCAGCCACATGCAGTGACAAGGCTCATGTTATGGAAAATTTTAAAGGTTCCCAGCATGAGGGCCAGACAAACCACAGGTTCCTTTGGCTCACTAATCTGACCCTGAGAGGGAACATTCTGATTTTTGTGGGTAAATGTGTACAACCACCATCTCTCTCCCAGCCTGCTCATCTGGAAATGATCTGAAACGCCACCCTTCCCATGTGTGCCCTCATTCTCAAACTTCACTGTGAAAAGAGCTTGTTGAGTCACAGGCTGCAGCCTCTCCTTAGGAGAATTTGACAGGGTGGATCTGGAGTAAGTCCAGAGATCGGTGTTTGTAACCAGTGGCTCAGGTGAGTGTAAGGCTGGTGGTGCACAGCGCACAGTTGAAGGAAAGTTGCGTTGGGTGCCATTCTCTGCCCTGAGGCTGGAACGCATCATTAGCTTTCCGGTTTACACTGTGTCTGTCGCTGCCTCCCCAGCAAAACATGGAGACCTGGAGCAATTTGTATTTATGTTATTGCTGTATGATTGTCCAAGAGGCATCACTGAGATTTCAGATGGGAATCACTTTGGCTTGCCTGCCATTAGTTTCAGGCTGTCAACAGAGACTACATTAAAGGCACCTCCCCCTCCTGCTCAACAATTAAACATTGATATGAAATCAATTTAATCAAAAATGATAATGTGGGTTTTCCTCTTCTTCTTTTTGAATGTCCTTAAATGAACGCTGGGTTGATTTGGCTGTAGCCTTGTACCTATTTCTGGTCATACAATGACTTTGACCCTAAAGCTGCCCTGAACCCTGGGTAGCTTCCAATTCTCAGCTCTTGGAGGATGAAATTTCTCATCTTCAGGATAAAGAACAATCCAGCCTCCTCCAGAGGCCATGCAAAGACAGGCGATCAGTGACCCAAGGCAGAGCCACATGCAGACAGAGTGTTTTGAAGTTTACTGTAGAACCATTTTATCTGCTTTTCAAACATCAGCTTGCTATTTAAATTTTTCATTTGAGTATAATCTCCCGAAGTTCATCCTCCACGCTACCAAAAATCTTTTAAAATTGGAGGTTTCTTTTCAGCTCTCCACTAGCAGCCAATGCGAGGGAATCTCTATGGAATCATTTGGAGAACAAGTAGCTTTGTCTAGTATTCACGGAACATTCAACATGTTATATTCTCCTGTAGTGCTCCCCAAAATACATACATACCTTCCTTGACTGTGGTGCGTAGTGTCTGAAAACCCAGGGTATTACGGACAACACATTTAAAATCCATGTTCAAATCCTCTCTTGTGACAGGATCAAAAATCAATGGCACTTCAATGTAGTTCTCATTATTTTCTGAATATTCCCTGAGTTAGAAAACATTCACTTAAATATGTTGTATCAAAGGCAAGCTTGTCTTTCACAATGTAGGCATCTAAACACTCTCCATTAGAAGCACCCATTGCGCTTTTATTGTTTTCAAGTTGCATAAATTAGGAGCACTTGCCACCATACTTGCTATTCATTTGGGACAGTTTCTAAGCCTGTTCCTGAAGGCCTGAGCGTCACTGAAGTTGGTGGTCACTGGTATCAAGCAGTTGTTACACTACAGGGTTAGATAATGGGGAAGTTCATCTTCTAAGTCCCTGAATGAACAACAACAACAACAAAAAAAAAAAAAAAAAAAAAAAACCACAGTCGTGGGAACAGAAACATCTACTTTGAGGAAACTTGAGTCCCTCACCATTAAATCACTTGCATATTGAAGGACAGGGAGTTTCCAGGACTCCAGCCCTCAATGGTGCCATCTCTTCTCATCTCTACTGCTGACTCTCACTCTGGAAACCTGCAGACAGCCCAGGGGAATGGCTCAGGCCAGGATAGCTGCCATTTATAGTGTTAGAGAAATTTGTAGACACCTCACTACTATCTGTTAGTATGAATAAAAACATGGATGAGTGGACCTACTAGGAATATTTTTCTTTTATTTGTAAGGGGAATATAGGTTCCTTTAAGTAAATGGATCGTATGAGTAAGCTGAGATGGGCATTTAGTTGTGGCCAGGTCTTTCGCAATGAGAACTTGCAAGCACATGATTGTGCTAACCACACATAGCTTTTATCCACTAAATTACATCCAGAAAGATCTTTTGTGATAAGTCTCTTTCAAAAAACACAACCATTTGGCAAGCAAAAGCTCAGGCTAATTCAAAGTATCAAAACTGTGATTTTAAAAATACCTTACAATTTGGAACGCTGAATGGTGTCCCTCATTGGCAATGAGTTCCCATTTACAAAAGGTCTGATTGTTCTAGTCTCAGAGTGAGAAAACATTTTCTAGAGATGACTGCTCGTGAGAACTGAATTCTTTCTTCCTTTTATTATCAACCTTCCTTAGAGAGTGTGGCAGCCCACAGCTCCCTGAGAAACGGAAGAGGCACTACAGATCCTGTGGCTGTGTCTCGGGGTCTTTTTAAAGGTTTATGAAAATATTTGACAGTCAGGTTGCAGAGTGGAAAATGGAAAGGTATTAACTCCAAAATACTTTTTTAACTTGCAAAAATAAAAGGATCAATGTTTAATTAAACAGCTACAAAATGCAACATCAATACCAGCATGTCAACTGCAACTCAACTTTTAAGTATTTACAGAGAAGGTTTGATTCTCAAGATGATTTTTAGCAAAACTCAATTTTTTTAATTCTAAACATTCAACAGTTTGGAATCACAAAAAGTTACTTTTAAAGTGGTATGTGGGTCATAGTGATAACTGTCTCCAAAAGGAAGAGTGAAACCCACAGAGGTCTCGACAGAAGACCCTGGCCCACTTACTGGCGCAGCCCCTCGGTCACGCGGCCTCCCGGGTAGGCGCTCTCTATGTGGGTGTCATTGGCCGTCCACCACAGCATGGTGGTTAAGGGCGTGCCGGTTCCCAGAAACACCTTACAGGGGATTGTCAGTCTTGACCCTGTGGACAGCAAGGCACGGCATGTCAACAGCAGAACCAGCACCTCTCATCCATCAGTAAATCTGAGCCCTGAGTCCCTCCTCGGCTTCTCAAACACCCCTCGCCAGCCAATTCTTTCCTTAGTGGAAAATTTAGTTTTCTCAAATGATTCTGTTCACACAGAGCTTCACTGTTTACAAAGTGCCTCTGGTTCCTACAACTGGTCTTCATGGCAGGCGAAAACCAAGAGGCACCTGAAGTTAAATGGCTTCGCCAGGGCCTCTGCGCTCCCAGGGGGCATGCTAAATTCAAGCCGACTTCCTCCGCCACTCACTTCAGTTACCTCAGACAATCCAGATCAATGTGTGGATTCTTTCTCTTTGCCCGAGGCTGGTCTTGGCTCTAATGTTTCTCCTGGGAACCCTCCATTCCCAGATGACTCTGACTGGGGATCAACCCTTCTTAAAAACACTCTATTTTCTATAGCTGGTGCCCTCTGCAGTTGTGCAGGGTGATGTAGTAGGCCCCCCTGCCTCAATCATAGGAAATTATTTTTCTTTTTCATTCACCAAAGAAGAGTAGAAGGAAAAGAAGAAATCCTTCTCACTTGTTTTTTCCTCGTGGGTGATATGCCTCCCTGTGGTGTGTCTTTTAATGCACCTGGTCCCACCACGGGTTGAGAATGCCAGCCCTTCTCCATCCTATGCCACTCCTATGACCTTAAAGATCTTCCTCAGCCATAACAACCTACTAATCAGTGTCACGTGGCCCCACCACCCATTCCAGTGCATTCAAAGCAACTGATTGGGAACTGGGCCTGGGAACTTGGCTGGGAAGCCCCAGGAAGCCAGAACACTGGGGCTCCAGTAGGTATCACCCAGTGTGCCCACTGCCCCAGATTTCCAGGTGGTTGTTCCTAGAGCTGCAGCCATGGGGACTGCTCTGTGGCAGCGGCAACCCAAGTGCCAGCCAGCAGTCCCAGCAACTGCACAAAAGCCCGCCTCCTCTATGGCCTCCAATTCAAATTTAAAATTTAAACCAACACTAAACAAAAGGAAAAAGCAAATAAATTGTTTTTTAAAAGACTCTGCAGCCAGGGTTTCATAAATGAGTATCAGACCTACAAAAACGTTACCCAGAAACAAACTCATAAAAGGGTGCAGGCTTTATAGGTACACAGACCTGAATCTGAACTCCTGCCTGACTCTGAGGGTGGCCCTTTGGCCTCCACTGAGCCACTGTGATGCCCTGGGTGGCTTTTTCCTTTTGGAAAATTGAGGAAATAAAACCTACAGGATCTATGTTGAGATTGAATGGGATCCCATTGAGCATCCTATTGAGAGTAGATGCTCAATAAACATCAATTCCTCCCCACCACTAGCATCAGTAGGTTGTTAGTACAGTACACTTACGTACCCTCACTGGCCACTAGTGTGGACCTGTGCTGGCCAGGATGGACTGCACACATGGGGTGAAAAGCAGAAAGCCCCACTGGTCATTTTCATAGCACCATTCAAGCAGCCTACCAGCTCTTCTGGCAACAAGAAACTGACCACAGCTGAACCCACTTTACAAATGGAGTCTTAGAGAGAGGCAGAGCACCAGCCAAGTTTTGGTGATGTGAATTATTTTAAATACACTGAGGGTGCTGGCTCTGCCTGGGGTTCTTGCTGTTCATCTTCTCACGCAGTTGATAACTGCTGCCAGAACATTCAGATTTTCACATTCATATTTTTACAGGTGGGCTTTGCATGAAGCAAAGTATACCTGTTTTCAGATTATGCCATTTCTAACGAAACTGGCCAAAGGGAAATATTCCCTCACATTTGTTATTCCAGCCTCACATACTGGAGTTCTAAGGTCTCCACCCAGGCACACTGCACCCAGATATGGTCAGCAGACACGAGGGTTCCAAGCCCCCTGCACCCCACAGGTGCATGGAATGGTCCTCGCGGGCCTTACCCAGAGAAGCCGATATGGTCTTGAGGGGGGAAATGATCACAGGAATGGTCTCCTCTTTTTTTTCTGAGAAAGATGTAAGGAAAAGAGATTCCATTAGGAAAGCCTTCATTTGACGCTGTGGTTCAAGTCATTGTTTGGCTAATCAACTAAGTTATCCTTTCCAGTACGGTCAGTCATTATGAGAGTCAGCCTTTGTCTGGCAAAGGAAACAGGCTCTCTACAAAATCGAGCATCCCTGGCCAATGACTTCCCAGCAGAGAGATTACTGGAAGAGGCCACAGCTAAACACACATTCCGCTGACAGGAGGTCTTTGGTCCTTGCTCTATGATAAACAATTAACCATTTCCCTCCCAGACTTCCTGAACACAATCTTAAGAGTCATGTTTACAAGGTCCACGAGATAGGATTTCCCCGAAACTCGATCCGACCTAAAACATCTTCTCCACCTCTCCAAAGTGCCTGCCACAAAATACTCAAGATTCAGTTTTCTAGAAAAGGCACAGGGCTCAAGAACCACCTATTTGGATGACTAGTGTGTAACCTGGCCTCGGCCACAGAAGTCTTGCTAATTGAAGAGATAAACTCTTTAGCGAGGCAGAAGTGGATCTCCAAGGGATTAGAGCCAATGTAAAGAAACCAGGCAGCCGGGTGCAGAGGCTCACGCCTATAATCCTAGCACTTTGGGAGGCCGAGGAGGGTGGATCACGAGGTCAGGAGTTCGAGACCAGCCTGAACTCCTGTTGAGTGAACTCCTCACCCAACATGGTGAAACCTCGTCTCTACTAAAAATATGAAAATTAGCCGGGCGTGGTGGCACACGCCTGTCATCCCAGCTACTCAGGAGGCTGAGGCAGGAGAATCGCTTGAACCTGGGAGGTAGAGGTTACAGTGAGCTGAGATCATGCCACTGCACTCCAGCCTGGGTGACAGAGCGAAACTCCGCCTCAAAAATAAGCAAAACAGACACCTGGGGGGGGAGGGCTGTGAGTTGTCTCCACGACGGGTCTCATCATCCTCACTTTCACTAAACAGCATTTGAAATCCTGACATGAGTACACATTAGACAGCATGGCAGGACAGCCCGAGGGGCAGACGCCTTCTCGACCACGGCCAGACACCTTTTCCTCCCCTCAAAGTCTCACGGTGCCCTGTGGAGCTGGGGCATCCAGGGAGAGAAAGAAGCCTCCAGGATCTCAGTGCTTCTTAGACTTGAGGGTCCCCAGCATCACCTGGGGGCTTGTGAGACACAGATGGTAGCCCCCAGACTCCAGTTTCAATCAGTAGGCCTGCACGGAACCTGAGATTTGCATGTCTGTTGAGTACCCAGGTGGTGCCGCCCTGCTGGCCCAAGACCACCCCTTGCGAGCCACTGAGGATCACAACACAGAAAGGCATGTAGGGCGGCTGCCCCCTAGTGTTCCTGCGCAGTATCGCAGAGACAGGACCGTGCCGGTCCAAGGAAATGCTGGGGAGGCCTCAGTCACTGGCCTGTCCAGGAACAAGGAGCTGATACGAACGAATCCTTACAGGACTGTTAAACAAACACAACCAGGACACTTCAGTCCGTGGAAGAACGCGGTGAAACTGAATCTCTGGATTCTCTGTGAGAAAGATATCTTTTCCCCTCACAGACCAATTATTTAAACTTGGTGTGTCTCCAAAGCTCTCTGAAATCCCCTCAAAAGACCCCAGTTGTGTTCATTATTCAGTATAAAAAACAAAGAATTGTGGCCCACTCTCCAAGGCAAAGTCCAAGATTTACACATGGTTATACCTGGCTCCATGTCCAGCACACAGTTGGTACGGTGTAAATGTTGAACAAATGTGAAATAATAGCCAATACTGCTCAAAACACCATTTTCAAATGAAACTCATTTTAATCAATGGCAGCTCTGACTATTTGAAATATCACTATTAAGGGCAGCTAGATCCACCTTAGGGAAGACAAATAAAAAGCGATTTCCACTGGATATGCAAGGCATGGCCCTCTGGTTAGAATACCCAATAAAATCTAAGTATCCTAAAATTAATACATAAAGTTATGACACGTGGTGACCTCCAGCCCTATAGGTGCAAAGATTCACATGACACTTTCCAAGGAGAACTTCCAAGGAAGCCACTGCTTGACTCTCTTGAGTGGTGTGTTTTAGCCTCCATCTTGCAACCCTGTGAACTGCCCAATTCATTTACCTTTCCTCAGATCAACACCCTGATTTATACCTTTCAAAGTACAACGCACGTCTTATTAACCTGATGCTTCAGGAGACTTGATGGATCTGTCTTCCCTTATCCTTCATTTCAAAGACCTGCAAGGAATTGTACGTGCACCCTCATTTGTTCTCTGCATGCTTGTTATTGAACCAGGATAGATGGATGCCTCAATGGCAAGTACTTACTCTTGATGCGTAGCTCAATACTCCTAGTGATGTTGTATTGCTGGCCTTCATGGGCAAACGTCAGGACACAGCGGTAATAGCCCGCATCTTCCAGGGCCACATCATGTACCAGTAAATGAGTGGTCCCCCTCACACTTAGAAATTTCTCATTGTCTTTATCCAAAAGAAGAGAATCCTTAAGGGAAAATGTTTTTTTAAGTTGACATTATACCAATATACATCTCAAAGGCTATGAATTGCATCATCATTATCAACCAATGTTGGATTTGCAATCCAAGAATTGCCCTGGTATTTACTTTGCCAATTTGGTACTTTGGGCCTCCTTTTGACTGTATTATTAGGGGTGGGAATTTGTTAACATATAAAACCAATAAAATTGCTAGATTTGGTTAACTACAATAGTTAGAGCGTATTTGTCTAGGCCCAATGGGAGAAAAAAGAGACTAACTCTTCTCTGACAAAGTAAGTCATCTAAAATACAAATATGTTTATGTCCTGACTGCTACCTTCAGGCCTTAGGAAGTATCTCGGAAGAGCACTAAAAATAGTCATGATGGACTGACCAACAATGCTCAGAAGAGATGACGTTGCAGTAATTACTTTAAAAAGCATTTCAATTTTGTGAGTCAGCAACAGAAAAAATTCTGTTATAAGAAAAACTAAATAGGGGAAACGAATCCACACTTTTTATATGGACACAAGGTTCTCTGGGGTCTCTGTAGAACAGAATCCTCAAGATCAAGGCCTCCAGGAAATAGAAAGAGCTGAATGGAATTTCTAAAAACACCCTAATGAGCACGCAATGTTCTCAGGGACATCGCTTTCAAAATCATGCTTAGTCAAAGTTTGCAACAGTCAAATATAACCTTGTGTCACTTCAGAGTCCTACTCTGAATGAGAACACAGATAAAATGGAAATTGTCACATGGCTCATGGAGTACCACTTTAAAACATATTTAATTAAAAGGAGGTATTTCATTGATCTAAGTATGAGTAGTCAAATATGAAAAATGCCAAATAGGGCCCAGCACCACAGTCGTTCCAGTGGTGTATGGGAATTGACCTCCTGGGTTTGAGTTTTGACTTCACCATCTACTGGCTGTATGATCTTGGGAACATCCTTATGGGTCCTTATCTGTAAAAAAGGGGGATATTTACAGTTCCTACTTCACTGGGTTGCATGTAAGGGAGTTTAGAACAGGCTTGGATATAATACATGCTCAGTAATATGTAGATTATTATGAAGTGAATAAAGATTACTAAGCATCACCATAACATCTTTGTCCATGCACATTTATTGAGCACCATTTATATGTCAAGCACTGCACTGGGTGCTTCATACACATCATTCCATTTAAACTTTGAAACAATCCCAGGTGGTGAAAGTTATTAATTGCCACTTTACAGAGGAAACAGGTTCGAGAGGTGGAGTCACTCTGCCAAAGCTGCATAACAGATCAGAAAAGGAACAGAGTTTCAAACCCAGACCCATTGACGCCAGAGCCTGTGCTCTTTCCTCTCCCGGTTAAACCTTTCATTTGTCCTCTTTATGCTTTTCCAAACCAAAAGAGAATGCATTCTAGGCTGGGCTTGATGGCTCACACCTATAATCTCAGCACTTTGGGAAGCCGAGGTGGGAGGACCACTTGAACCCAGGAGTTCGAGACCAGCCGGGCCAACATGGTGAGACCCCATCTCTATTAAAAAGAGAGAGAATGCATTCTAGAGCTCAGCCAGCTTATTCATAGGTGCTGGCTACTTTTCTCTACTTTCAGAAAATCATTTCAAAGTTTCTAATATTAAATCAATATCCTATATAGAGATCCTGTAGTTACAATACCAGTCAATCACTTAACCTGTTGTCGATTAAAGGGTTAATTCCCATTAATGGTTAAGCCAATAACTGTACTTTTCAGTATCAATCTAGGGTCTCTATCAGGAGTTGACCAGCGTTTTCAGGAAAGGGCCAGATAGGAAGTATTTTGGACCTTGGAGTCTGCAGGGTCTCCATCACAGCTAAGCAGTGCAAAAGCAGCTACAGACAGTACCTAGATAAGAGGATGTGGCTGTGTCCAGTGAGACTTAATTTAATTAATTTATTTTTTAATTAATTAATTAATTTAATGACCCTGAAATTTAAATTTTATGTGGTTTTCACATCATAAAATATCCTTCTTTTCCTTTTTTTCCAACATTTAAAAAAGCGGTAACTATCCTTGGCTTGTGAGCCATTCAAATCCAGGAGACAACTTGATTTCAGGGCCTAGCCATAGTTTTCCAACCCCTGGTCTACATAAGCAATAGCTGATGGCAAGATCTGATGTTCTCACTAGGAGCAATGAGCACATCAAATAACATCTATTCAACCAGACAAGGGAGCAAATTGTGTCCATATTTACTCCCTTAACAAAAAAGTTTGTTACCATGTGCTTTTTTTTTTTTTGAGTTGGAGTCCTGCTCTGTGTCCCAGGCTGGAGTGCAATGGCACAATCTTGGCTCACTGCAACCTCCACCTCCAGGGTTCAAGTGATTCTCCTGCCTCAGCCTCCCAAGTCGCCAGGATTACTGGCACCCACCACCACGCCCTGCTAATTTTTGTATTTTTAGTAGAGATGGGGTTTCAACATGTTGGCCAGTCTGGTCTCGAACTCCTGACCTCAGGTGATCTACCTGCCTCAGCCTGCCAAAGTGCTGGGATTACAGGTGTGAGCCACCACGCCCAGCCGTCATGCGCTTTTTTAAAAAACCCCTTTAATATGTCTACAAAATTGTTACGTAAACTTTTTTCTACATTTTTATAGACAAATTACAGTAAAAAGTTATTTCCTTCAGCTGTTATAAACTCTGTCTTCAGAAATCACTATTTCAAGCACCTTTACCCAACCCACATAAGGACTAATAGAACATATTAATTATGGCCCTTTTAAATTCTTTAAAATACAGTCATCCTTCAGTTTCTTTGGGCGATCAATTTCAGGAAATATCCCCCACAGGTGCCAAAACGCAGATGCTTAAGTGGTTTATATAAAATGGTGTCATCTGTGCATATAACCTACGGACATCCTCCCATACTTTAAGTTATCTCTAGATTACTGGTAGATTACTAATACAATATAAATGCCATATATAAATACAGTCATGTGTCGCTTAACAATGGGGATAATTCTGAGAAACAAGTTAAGTGATTTCTTTGTTGTGTGAACGTCATAGGGAGTACTCACACAGGCCTAGAGGGTAGAGCCTCCTACACACCTAGGTGACAAGATTCAGCCTGTTGCTTCTGGGCGACAAACCTGTACAGCATGTTACTGTCCTGAATATTGTAGGCAATTGGAGCATAGTGGTCAGTTTTTGTATATATAAACATGTCTAAACATAGAAAGGGCCATGTTTTGCACTATGATGTTGAGATAGCTGTGACGTCACTAGGCAATAGAAATTTTTCAGCTCCATTGTAATCTTACAAGACCACCATTGTACATGCAGCCCATTGTTGACTGAAACATTGTCATGCAGCACGTGACTGTAGTTGATGCACTGTATTGGTTTCTTATTTGTATTATTTGTATTGTATTGTTATTTTATTTGTTGATTTGTTTATACTTTCAATCCGAGGTTGGTTGACTCCCAGGATGTGGAACTCATAGATATGAATGGCAAACCATGTGTGTGTGTTTGTGTGTGTGTGTGTGCACTGTCCTCAGAAAATTGATATTTTATGTCTTTCCTATATGGTTAATAAAAAAAGAAAATACATTTTAGTAAAATGGTATTTTTTAAAGCTGTACCTTGTACCATTGAATCTTCACGTCAGTTTTGTCACGGGTGAATTCACTCAGGTCAGGGCACACTAATACCCCAGAGGTTGACAAGGTTAAAATTTGTGGGTATGAGATGAACGGCAGGGAAGCATCTGTATTCTCAAAAACTCTGAGCTCAATGGACACTTTGTCACAGTAAGAGGCATTTCTGATTTAAAAGGAGAAAAAGAGATAAATGAGAAGGCAAAATAAAAGTAAACTAAACGAAATTAGGCATCATTTCCCCAATTCTATTAAAATCTGCATCTGCATTTTCCAGATTAGTACAGATTGTTTCCTGACATAAGATGGTTCAACTTAGGATTTTTTGACTTTACAATGCTGCAACACAGTAAGCATTCAATAGAAACCCTACTTCAGTACAGTATTCAATAAATCACATGAGATATTCAACACTTTATTACAAAATAGGTTTTGTGTTAGATGACTTCGCCCAGCAGTAGGCTAATGTAAGCATTCGCAGTCCATTTAAGGAAGGCTAGGCTAAGTTGTGATGCTCGGTAAGTTAAGTGCATCAAGTACATTTCTGACAACAGTATTTCCAACTTACAATGGGTTTACTGATATTTACGCATTGTAAGTCAAGGAAAATCTATATTGCAATACTTTTTGAACCCTTGGGGGGCAAAAAGTGTCATAACATAATTGTACAGAAAAAACATGTTCTGTGTTTTTCACAAAGGTCTGTCTATAAGCCCAATTCTAATGCCACCAAGGTTCATCAAGAAATTCCCAAGTCCCCTTCAAAAGGGCTTATGCCTTCCAGGTTCTGGAGCTCCTTGAGCCCAGTCCCCGCATACTCCAACTTCATGATCCAGGAAACCATATCCACATGAAGAAATTGTTTCCCAAGAGCTGCTGTTTCCGTAAAAAAGAGTATTTGTTTTGCTCCTTTGGGTAATGATTTATCAACTGAAGTCTAGTTTTAGAAAACTGCTGGAAACTTAGTATAAGACCCATAAAAGATTTTTGTAATACTGCATGGGGAAATTAACTTGGTAAGTTTGCTTTATTATTCTTATCATTATTATTATTTTACTAGCCTAATCATTATTTCAATGCCATAATTCTGTCAAGACCTTAGAGCTGGAAAAATGGGGAGAGGAAAAACCTTTCTGGAAACTTGGGGAAAATGGATAGAGGACAGAAAACAGTAATTAAAACTACTTTTTAAGTAGAAAAATATAAAAATATAATTATCTCAGCTAAATCTCTGGCTACCTAAGACACATGAGACTCTGACATAGAAAATGAGGATGTCTTACATATAGGGGTAAAAATTAGTTGCACAGCAAAATCTAAACCATCCATATCCAAACAAGTAACAAAATGTAAAAAAAAAAAAAAAAGTGAAAGAAATGTGTTAAAAGCTTACCGCTTGAAAGTAAAAAGAATTAATTTAAATATATGAGGCCAATGTGTGTATTATATTTAGCTTAAAAAAGGAAAATAGATGAACAAATATTATATTTTATGCATAAAGAAATACAGAATGTTAACTCTCACCTTGAAAAATGCATAATCTCACTGCATGTTGAATAAAGGCAGCTGAGGACAAATCTAAAGACCAGGGCCTACTTGAATAACAGTCACACAGCAGGTAGCCTACAGGGAGTAGATGTAGGCCAGGCCCTGTGCTGTGAACTTTGCACATGTTATTTCATTTATAGTCCAGCCACCATGAAGTAGGAATTACTATTACATCATTTTTATATGAAAAAAGTTAGGTGTACAGAAATTAAGTGGGCTATACAGCCACAAAGAGGTCAAACCAAAATGGGAAGCCCAGCAAGGCTCTGGGAAAACCCATAAATCAGAGCACTATCTTCAGAAACCAAGCTTAGTAGACATATTGAAAGTCACAACGCTGTTCACATTATTGATCTGGTAATTCCCCTTGAGCGAGAAACTTCATGAAAATAACTCAAAAGAAAGAGAAGGGTGGGGGGCAATTTGATCACCACTTGCATTCCCCATGTAGTGTGGCACCCCCATGGCAAAAGTATGACAGTCATTAGTAGTGCTGCTCACCAAATAGGCCTGGTTCTCCCCATTCTGAGCACATGGGGTAGCACATGTCCTCATCCCCACTATGGGTGGGTGCAGTTATATGGCTCTTCCCAGCTCACGAGTTGTATGTGTGACCCTTCTACATGGAAGTTGTAATGGCCATGAGAGCCCTCCAAAGCAGGCTTCCTTCTGCTCTAGCAACCAACCAACAACATTTGAAATAGTAACCGTGACTGCTCCTTCAGCCTGAGTCCCTGAGTGTGTGCAAACCCACAGCAGACCTGTTAAATAAGCTGTTGTTATTTTAAGCCACTGAGATTTGGGAGCTGTTTGTTACAGCAGCATAACCTTGTCTGCCTATTCTTTCTTTTTCTTTTCCTTCTCTTTCTTCCTTCCTTCCTTTCTTCCTTCCTTCCTTTTTTTTTTTTTTTTTTTTTTTTTTTGCTGTGATACAAAGTAAGGTGTTTATTTGCAGAACACCAAGCAAGGAGGCCCAGGCAGCTACTGCTCAAATCCCGACCTCTCTGATGGCTTGCATTCTTGCCTACTCTGACTCACCATGTGGGTTCTAGATCACAAGATCTTAAACAATCATGGGAACAGGGCAGTCTCTTGCCTCATGACTATCAATGCTAAAGAGTATTATGGCAACTGCTGGTGATTCTCACTTGATTAGAACCCCAATCTTACAGCTGACAAAGAGTATTAGAGGTCAGCCAGGTAAACCTTCCCATGATGCAAAGAAAGTTTGACACACACTGGGATTTCCCCTGACCCCTCAATCTCTGCTCTTTTTTTTTCCTACAAAAATTGATCGTAAAAACAAACTTTAGGACAAACACGACTCAGCTCACATCTCCCTGATTTTTGCACAGTCTCACTTTCAGTAGTCATGCGGATTGCCTTTTGGGAAGGACAGGGAATTCTTATGTATATATTGACCACCTTCCACGGCACGTCCCACACTAGCTCCTTCACAAGCTGTGATCTCACATAACCCTCTCAACAAACTTCTTTACAGGGGAGAAAACTAACACCCATAAAAGTCAAGTGATAAGCCCAAGGTCCCACCAGATAGGAAGTAAGAGAGCTAAGATTCCCATCTGTCTTTCTGACTTCAGGTTTCATGTTTTCTTACTACACTGTGAAGTTTTCCTAGTAGTGCTCATTAGAGAAAATTAGAATTTTTACTGTGAAAAAGAAAGAAGAAACATGCATTTATAGCTATTGTAAAACCAGACATCCACATTTTCCTAGCATAAGAATAGGATATGATTTGCCTGTTTTTTAGGCAAGGTTCAATTGCTTATAGTTGGGGCTAAGCATATGGATAGTAGTGTCAAGCTGGGTTTGATTTGAAAAGATTCTCAATTTCACACACACACACACATGCACACACACACACACACACACACACAGAGGGCACCCTCCACCTCATATCTCCTCCCACAGCCCACATCCCCTGCCACACACACACCTAGCCTAGGACTGAGGCTGATGTGACCTGAAATTTTTTCCATTCACCAGTAATTCCTTTGTGCTAAGAATGTCACTTCTCTGGTTCTTTTTCTAAATATACATATTCCTGGGTACAGTTCTTCTTAAGTCAAATGAGTTTATGAAACCTGGAGACTCTGAAGCCAGCTGGTGGAAGGAACAAGCAGAGCCTTTGGAGGAACAGAAGAAGCAGCTGAAGACAGAGGCCAAAACACTAGTTCCCAATCAAGCCGAGGGTTGTCTTAGTTCAGAAGAACGAAGCCAAGAAACTTTTTAAGATCACCAACACTAGGCCTAAAACTTCATCCATCAAGAAGCAGTAGGACATGTCAAGACCATTCAATGGGGAAAGGACAGTCTTTTCAGCAAATAGTATTGGAGAAACTGGATATCCACACGCAAAACAATGAAGCTGGACCCTTACCTAACACCATATTCAAAAATTAACTCAAAATGGATCAAAAAACACAACGTGGCCAGGCGTGGTGGCTCGCACCTATAATCCCAGCACTTTGGGAGGCCGAGGTGGGTGGCTCACGAGGTCAGGAGATCGAGACCATCCTGGCTAACACGGTGAAACTCCATCTCTACTAAAAATACAAAAAATTAGCCAGGCGTGGTAGTGGGCACCTGTAGTCCCAGCTATGCAGGAGGCTGAGGCAGGAGAACGGCGTGAACCCAGGAGACAGAGCTTGCAGTGAGCCGAGATCACGCCACTGCACTCCAACCTGGGCGACAGAGCAAGAATCCGTCTCAAAAAAACAACAACAACCGACAAACAAACAAAAAAAAAAACCTTAAGATCTAAAACTATAAAATTCTTAGAAGAAAACAAAGGAGAAAATCTTCATGACATTGGATTGGGCAATGATTTCTTAACACTAAAAGAACAGGCAATAAAAGAAAAAAAAATAGATAAACTGGACTTGATCAAAATTAAAACCTTTTGTGTAACAAATGACACTATGAACAGAGTGAACATGCAACCTAGACAACAGGACAAAATATTTCTAAATATATGTCTGATAAGGCAAGGGGTTAATAACCAGGAAATGTAAAGAACTCCTACAACTCAACAACAGCAAAATTCAGTTTTTAAAGTGGGCAAAGGACTTGAGTAGACATCTCCAGAGAAGATGCACAGATGGTTAATAAGCACATAAAAAGATGCTCAGCATCACTAATCATTAGGAAGATGGAAATCAAAGCCACAATGAGAGACCCCTTCACATGCATTAGGATGATTATTATCAAAAATAACAGAAAATAACATGTGTTGGTGAGTACGTACAGAAATTGAGTTTGGGCACTGTTGGTGGGAATGAAAAATGGTACAGCCACTATGGAAAACAGTATGGTAGTTCCTCAAAATTAAATATAGAATTAACAGATGATCCAGTAGTTCCTCTTTGGGGTCTATACCCAGAAGAACTGAAAGCAGAGATTCGAACAGATATCTTCACATCCATGTTCTTGTTGGATTCACAATAGCTGAAAGGAGGAAGCAAGCCAAGTGTCCCTGGATGGATAAATAGATAACAAAATGTGGTACATACATAAAATGGAATAATAATATTCCACCTCATAAAGGAAGGAAACTCTGACTCATGCTACAATATGAACAAACTTTGAAAACATTATGCTAAGTGAAATAATTCAGTCACAGAAAGACTGATTCCACTTAAAGGATTTAAACGAGGTACCTGGAATAGTCAAAATCACAGAGTCGGAGAGCAGAATGGTGGTTGCCTGGGGCTGGAGAGACAGGGAAAGGGGAGTTATTGTTTAATGGGTTCAGAGTTTCAGTTTGTGAGGATGAAAAAGTCCTAGAGATGGATAGTGGTGATGGTCCCCTGATCTGTACACTAAAAAATGTTTAAGATGATAAATTTTTTGTTATGTGTATTTTTCTACAGTTAAAGGGGAAGAAAGCAATAGGGCAAAGAGGGAGGAGGACTGGACCCAGTAGTCAGTAGACTTGGGCTCCAGAGTCAGCTCTACCACATACCACCTGGGGAACTTTCCAAGCCAGCTTGGTTCCCTCATCCTTACAACGAGCAGTTGGACTAATTTAATCCTAAGGTCTTACCCAGCTCTAAAATCCTATTCAGAGTAAAATCCTATTCTATGTCTATTTCTTGGTTCCTTACCATGCGCTTCAACAGTGAACAACATAGACCAAGTCCCTGCCCTCGCAGAGTTTGCATTCTAATGGGGTAGACGAACATTAAATATGGTAACACACACAAATGTGTCAGATGAGAAAATTCTATCCCAAGGAAACTACAGCAGGGTAAGGAGAGAGTGACAGAGGGAAGGGTCAGCTAAAATGGCTAGGGACGTTGTCTCCAAAGAGGTGGCATTTAAGCAAAGACTAAATGGAGAGAGAATGAGACTGTAGGGTTGTGGGGGTATGTCAGGAACAGCAAGGGGGATGCAATGTGGATTCACTGGATTTGTATTTTGTACACTGGATTCTGAGATCCAGATCATGACTGAAGACCCTCACAAGCCTCCATCCTGCCAGGATCCCCTCCCCAGCACTGCACAGAGAGGCTTACCTAGTAGTGCAGATGTAGGTGCCAGAGTCCTCCTGCAATGCTGGCAGAAGCCACAGAGCACCGTCCTGGGCCCACATCCGTGTCTCTTCTTCTCCTGGGATCATCCTAGCAGAGTCATTTTTATGCCATGTCAGGTTGATGTGGGGGCTGACAGAGGCCCACAACCGGTAGGGCACCTGGGGGCACCTCAGGGCCACAGGCTCCCCTTCCAGCCTGAACTCCCGCTTGTAATGCCTCCCACGAAACCGGCAGCTTCTGGCAGCCCCTGAAGGACAGAGAGCCCATGGTCAGGCTTTGGGTCCAAAACTTGCTCAGATGGTAAAACCTCCCTGGACCCAGGACAAATCCTGATTCTGGCAGGGAGACCTGGAGCACATTAGAGGAAGATGTCATTTGTCCCTAACAAAATGACCTACACCTTTACTATCAAACTCCCTCCCTACCCCATTATTATGCTTTCAAAATTTCCAAATAACAAGTTCAGTGCTACTATCCGTTCCAACTTACATTTGTGAAGAAAGTTAAATCAGGTTTCTATGGTGACAAAAAATTAAAGATTAAAAACTATGGCCATATTTTTCACTTGCTGACTTCTCATCATTAAAATTAGATCTGAGCTGAGTTCAGATGGTAAAAGCTTAGTTCTGGCGTATTGTGTGGTTAAACTCCAAAGGCAACTTTGTTAAGGGCAAACACTTCACTTCTTCAGTTTGCTCTTTGACAAGCACATTCGCACTGTGCTTTTCTTTTTTTTTTTTTAATTTTTCCTTTTTTATTTTATTTATTATTATTATTGTTTGAGACAGGGTCTCACTGTGTTGCCCTGCTGGAGTGGAGTGATGCAGTCTCCACTCACTGCAGCCTCAACCTCCATGGGCTCAAGCACTCCTGTTGCCTCAGCCTCCGGAGTAGCCGGGACTACAGGCACGCACCACCACGCCCAAGTAATTTTCTTTTTTTTTTTTTTTTTTTTTTTTTTGAGACGGCGTCTCGCTCTGTCGCCCAGGCTGGAGTGCAATGGCGCGATCTCCGCTCACTGCAAGCTCCGCCGCTTCCCGGGTTCACGCCGTTCTCCTGCCTCAGCCCCCCGAGAAGCTGGGACGCCCGGCTAATTTTCTTGTATTTTTTACTAGAGACGAGGTTTCACCATGTTTACGAGGATGGTCTCCATATCCTGACCTCGTGGCCCGCCTGCCTCAGCCTCCCAAAGTGCTGGGATTACAGGCGTGAGCCACCGCACCCGGCCTTTTTTTTTTTTTTTTTTTTTTTTCATATGTGGAGACGTGGGTATCTCTGTGTTGCCCAGACTGGTCTCAAACTCCTGGGCTCAAGCAATCCACCCGCCTAGGGCTCTCAAGGACTAAGATTACAGCCGGGAGCCACCGAGCTCGGCCCACACTTTGCTTTCTGACAAAAAACTTCGCTAGATAACAGCTTTCCCCAGAGAAGCCGCAGTTCTGACAAAAAAACTGCACTAGATAACAGCTTTCCCCAGGGAAGCCGCAGTTCTGACAAAAAACTTCACCAGATAACAGCTTTCCCCGGGGAAGCTGCAGGCAAGTCTTTTTGCATCTGAAGGGTTTACTTCTTACCTGTGTGCGCCGCAGGCTGAAGGGTGAAGGCAGAAACTCCCATTACCAACACGTACAAGCGGAACATGGCTCCAGACAACTTCCGGAGGACACAGGAAGTGGAGGACTGCGGCCCTGCACTACGTGGCCTAAGGGAGGAAACAAGAGGTGTCACCAGGAAACAAGAACCCTGCAGAGAGGATCCCTTGAAGATGTGGTAGGAGCAGGGTCTGGAGGCTTCACGGGATGATAGAAACCGTTTTGCCTACTCTGTTTAAGAAGAAAATTCAAAATTTTTGGATTTGTTTCTCTGCAGCTATATTCACTGAACATATCTAAAGTCAAATCCCTGTAGCACCTAGAGGCATGCTTGGCAGAGGGGTTCCACCCCTTAAGCTGTTGTCTCTGCAGAGACCTGCCTTAGCCATTCCTGCCCCTTGGCCAGAGATGCTGTTTCCTCAGCTAAGGCCACTGCCCATGCCCTCTCTGCTCGGACTTCACTTTCGTGGTGAGGTCTCCCTCACCTCCCTGTCTAAAATTGCACCACATTTAATCCCAATACTCGGTGTTTTCCTTTCCTTCCCTGTCATTCTCTACGGCATTCATCATCAGCCTTGTCTCCCCTCTCCGAAATTCAGGCTCCACGGGTGGAAGGACTGTGAAAGGAACATAAAGACTTGGGACCCCCAGTTCACTCTGCCAAAAGGAAAAACTTAAGCTGAAAGCTGAGTCCTACAAGAAGCTGCCTTTCCTTCTGTTCCTAAGCAGACAGCTACAGGTAAAAGATTTTAAAAACCCTCCACAGGTAGCCACTCTATGTTCACCTCATGTAAAGAGCAGATTTACTGAGTACAAGGGGAATATAACTGACTATTCCCTACCTGTTTCTTTTCCCTTGCAACATGTGGATTCAGTAATGACCACACCCTCCCTCTCTCACCTCCAGCCTGCTTTTCAATAGGGGAAAACCTTTACATATTGAAGCCCTACAAATCATCTTTGGAGAAAGGCACAGACCACAGACTGTTTTTTCTATGATTCCATGTTTTTTCTCCTGGGGATTGTCCTTAACCTTGGCAAAATAAGCTTCTAAATTATTAAGACTGTTGGATACTTTTTGATTGACGGAACCCTGCTTTATCTTATTCACAGTTATATCCTTAACTCCCATTTTTTGAATGAATGAATGAATGAGTGAGTGAATGGATCACTGGAAGCCCAAGGGTCCTCCTATTTCACTTGTCAGAGAATTTTCCCTATATCCCCTATGGATTGGCTCCTATTTTACATACAATTCTGACTTGCTGGAGGGATTCGATGTCTTGCTAACACCCTGGTCTACAGCATCCCAGGGAGAAAAGCAACATGAAATCCAACACAGAAATAACTTATACGAGTTTATGAAGCACTCCTCCCCCAGTCCCCCCAAAGACTGGAGTGTCAGATGCCCTCCTTGTCTCCCTGAGGACCTTCTCACACTAACACAAGTATCCCCTGTGTCTGCTAACCATGGCTACAACGACGCTGCTTAACAAACCAACGACCCCAGAACTGAATGGTGTGAAACAACAGTCATTCACTCTTGCTCACAAGTCTGTGGGAAAGATGGCAGTTGGTTAACCTAAACTAGGCTGGGTTAGGCCTGGCTCTGAGCTGCAGATGGGGTCCGAGTCTGCTCTGTGGGTGTCTCATCCTCCTTGGACCAGTAAGCTTCCTGGGAGATGATCCTCTTTGGGGATGGTGAAAATGGAAACAGTGCAGCCAAAAGCACACACCAGGCCACACGGGGAACTAGCTCACTCCTGTCAGCCCACATTCCGTTCGCCACAGCAAGTCAACGCCCCACCCAGTCATCAGCAGGGCGGGAAGTGGGAGCGGTCATGCCAGCTGCCATGCTTGACTCTTCTGGCTCCACAAGGATGGTGACAACCTTGGGGCAGAGCCCTGGTCTTGCTCACCGCCCTCATGGCCCACACACCAGAACATACCGGGGAATGTTTATGACTGAAAGTCCTCCCATGGCAGGAGTTGTGAACGAATCCAGGGGAAAAATTCCCAGCCACATTTTCCTTGAGTTGTTCCCTGCTCCTGGCACAGATATCTCTGGGAATGACTTGCAGTAAACCCAGGGTGGCATTGAGGAACCGACCCTCGCACTCCAGAAACCCTCCCTCGTGAGTGGGGCACCTTGAGTCAAAAGACTCAGAGTTACAGTCTGAGCTCCCCGTTCTGGTAACCTGAGATATTCCCCTCAGCTCTGTATCTCGCCTGGAGCTTTCTCCCTTAAACTCTCTGTTTCCACACAATACTATTCTTCACAAGTTTCTGAAGCACAAATAGTTCCTGTGACTTTACCCCTAACCACACTGTCAGGTTTGCCAGATGAAGGTCACATAAACATCCACCAAGCTGCTGTGTCCTCCTTGGACATGCATTAGCTTCTCACATCCCCAACTATACTGGTCCAAGCCAGACTCACTAGTGCTCCAGTAAGGACATGAAAGAAGTAGGAATTAAATACACTGTAGCTAACCAATACCACGTATCGGGATAAGTAAATGAAGTCAAAGTTGGTGTTGTAGGGACTAGTGTAATAGCAACAGCTATTGTACCAAATATTGAACATTCGTTCTTGTATTTTATCCCCACAAAGTGAGTATCATGCTGATTTTACAGAGGATGTATTATAAGAGTTCAAAGAGGTTAAGAGGCCTGGCCGAGATCTTACAGCTAGTAAGCAGACGTTGAAATTTAACCCCAGCACTGGTGATTCCAAGGCCCTTGCTCTTTGAAAATGCACCTTCTATGACAGATGTTGCTAGTTTCTTCTCCCAATATCTGTCATCCCTGCGTCCCCAATAATAGAACCCCCAAATCTTACCTGGGCACATGGCCCTCTAGACACAAAGACATTTCCCATCATCCCTTGCAACATGAAGTGACCATGTGACAAAATGTGGGTCAATGAGATGTGAGTGGAAGTGTCATGTGATCCCCCCGGGTGGTCTCCACTAATCTTCCTTCCTCCTGTTCTGTGTGGATGTGGTGGCTGGATTGTGGTCACCATCGTGAACTGCAAGGTACAGACCACTCACTGAATGCAATAGGGCAGTAAGAGGGGAACCTGAGTCCTTGGTGGCTTCATGAAGTCGGCCACCATCCTGGACTACCTTTTTTATGTGTCCAGGCTTTCTGTCACGCACACCGAGCCTACTCCCAATATATTCTTTATCCAGAGTTTATAAAAAGATCCCAGGGGAAGGAGCCCTGCCAGGTACTGTTAGGCATTGTGTTCTCACAGTCTTCTTTCTGATACTCAACTATTTCAAGTAAACAGTTCCTGCTGGTTGACTCTAAAAGTCACTGTGACTCAAAGTCAGGAGCTGACGTGCAGCCTCCCCTCGGATGAAAGCACCCCACTATGCTCACGTTCTCTCAGGTTCAGGCTTATGGTAATTATGGGAAGGTTTGTTACCATGTTTAAAATTACTTTGACACCAGAAAGTCAGGCTGTGCCATTCAGGATCAGTCAGTAGCTAACGCTTCACAGAGCTATGGAGCTGAAGAGTCTTTGAGAAATCTAATGAAGTCTCTCCTTTCTATAGGTAAAGTGAGTTTCAAGTTAACTCTCTTCTTCAAATCATATGGCTGGTGGGTGAGAAGATGTATTTCAACAAGGACCCTGTTCCAATGGAATGAATCCCAAAATGCTGTCCTCCTCCAGTAACTGCCAGCCCCATGCACCCCCACCCCCATCTCTAGCCAAGGGAATTGTCTTGGTTTCTCTCCCTGGACTCGGGCAAAAGAGCTGCTTTACCGTGACTTCTTCAGGAAGTGGCTGCAGAAAAGTAAACCACAAACACATAGTAGTGACAGTTTTCAACAATCAAAACCTCAGTAAAAGGTTGGAACCAAAATTGCTGTAGTGTGGGAAACAGTAAATTTTTGGCAGGCCCAGAGGGGAAAACAAATTGTTTTTGCAGAAGTTTGCAGCAAAACACTATTCTCCTAGCCTACTTTCTTTAAATGAGTTTTTAAATCACAGACAACTTACATTTCTGCTGGAATCTGAGTTGACCTTCTTACTGGAAGAAAGAGATTTCAAGGGCAACTCCTTCCAAGTATTTGAGTTAGAATTCTTTTTTTTTTTTTTTTTTTTTTTTTTTTTGTCAAATAACCATGTTTCACCACATTCAACATGAGAAAACAGAGGCGTATGATGAAAAGCAGGACCAGGCATAAGAAAAAGACAAAAATGTGTGAAGTGTGAAAGGAAGGTAAAACAATGCTGGAAGGTAGAAAGAGCTGATGGCACAGCCCTGAGTTGGACAGGTGGTACAGCACGCACTGAGGCCCAGGTAACCGTTACCTGCCCTTGATTCCCAGCTGTCTGCAGCTTCCGGTCATAGACAGTACATATAGCCTAAAAGGACGTAAGTGTTTACTCCACCTTTTCATTTAAGTTTTTAAAATTACAAAAAGACTGAAAAGTTGAAAGCATACTATGACAAATGCAAGTATATATTTCACTAGATTCGCCGTTGCTCACATTTTGCTGCATTCGCTTTATTCTCATTCTCTCTCCCTCTTTTTCTCTCTCTATATACACACAGGCACATAGACATAGACATAGACATAGACATAGACATAGACATAGACATA